>NC_084732.1:101361495-101401495 GCF_033978785.1 Entelurus aequoreus | reverse complement strand
TAACACAAAACTAGGGATGTCCGATAAATGCGTTAAAATGTAATATCGGAAATTTTCGGTATCGTTTTTTTTATTATCTGTATCGTTTTTTTTTATTTTTTTTTTTATTATTAAATCAACATAAAAAACACAAGATACACTTACAATTAGTGCACCAACCCAAAAAACCTCCCTCCCCCCATTTCTTTCTGTTATCAATATTCTGGTTCCTACATTATATATCAATATATATCAATACAGTCTGCAAGGGATACAGTCCGTAAGCACACATGATTGTGCGTGCTGCTGCTCCACTAATAGTACTAACCTTTAACAGTTAATTTTACTCATTTTCATTAATTACTAGTTTCTATGTAACTGTTTTTATATTGTTTTACTTTCTTTTTTATTCAAGAAAATGTTTTTAATTTAGTTATCTTATTTTATTATTTTTTTTAAAAAGTACCTTATCTTCACCATACATGGTTGTCCAAATTAGGCATAATAATGTGTTAATTCCACGACTGCATATATCGGTTGATATCGGTATCGGTTGATATCAGTATCGGTAATTAAAGAGTTGGACAATATCGGAATATCGGATATCGGCAAAAAGCCATTATCGGACATCCCTACACAAAACTGCCATTGTTCCCAATATAATAATGAATATAAATCGATGTTATGATTTATTGACCTATTGAAGGCTCAAATTAATTCACATCAAATATTCCACTTTAACATATTTTTGGGGTAAATATTGTGTAGTTTGTGTTTGCTATAAAAATACTAAGTTTTCTTACACAAAAAATGCTGAAAGTAAAAAAAATAATGAGTTACTTATTTTTTAACACTTTTATGATTTGGACACTTTGGGATCCACAAGGATTTTAGTGGGATTTTTTTTAATTTTTAAAACGGTCATTATTTTAATAAATAATAATGAATATAAATACATTTTATGATTTATTGACCTATTGAAGGCTCAAATTAATTCACATCAAATATTCCACTTTAACATATTTTTGGGGGTAAATATTGTGTAGTTTGTGTTTGCTATAAAAATACTAAGTTTTCTTACACAAAAAATGCTGAAAGTAAAAAAAATAACGAGTTACTTATTTTTTAACACTTTTATGATTTGGACCCTTTGGGATCCATAAGGATTTTAGTGGGATTTTTTTTTTTTTTTTTTAAACGGTCATTATTTTAATAAATAATAATGAATATAAATACATTTTATGATTTATTGACCTATTGAAGGCTCAAATTAATTCACATGAAATATTCCACTTTAACATATTTTTTGGGGTAAATATTGTGTAGTTTGTGTTTGCTATAAAAAAAACAACTAAGTTTTCTTACACAAAAGATGCTGAAAGTAAAAAAAATAACGAGTTACTTATTTTTTAACACTTTTATGATTTGGACCCTTTGGGATCCAACAGGATTTTAGTGGGATTATTTTTTTTTTAAAAGGTCATTATTTTAATAAATAATAATGAATATAAATCAATGTTATGATTTATTGACCTACAAAAAGGGCAAGGATCAAAAGATTTAATGCTGAAAGTAAAAAAAAAAATTAGTTACTTATTTTTTAACACTTTTATGATTTGGACCCTTTGGGATCCATCAGGATTTTAGTGGGATTATTATTTTTTTTAAACGGTCATTATTTTAATAAATAATAATGAAAATAAATCAATGTTATGATTTATTGACCTATTGAAGGCTCAAATTAATTCACATCAAATATTCCACTTGAACATATTTTTTGGGGTAAATATTGTGTAGTTTGTGTTTGCTATAAAAATACTAAGTTTTCTTACACAAAAAGGGCAAAGATCAAGAGATTTAATGTTGAAAGTAAAAAAAAAAAAAAGGTTACTTATTTTTTAACACTTTTATGATTTGGACCCTTCGGGATACATAAGGATTTTAGTGGGATTTTTTTTAATTTTTTTTAAATGGTCATTATTTTAATAAATAATAATGAAAATAAATCAATGTTATGATTTATTGACCTATTGAAGGCTCAAATTAATTCACATCAAATATTCCACTTGAACATATTTTTTGGGGTAAATATTGTGTAGTTTGTGTTTGCTATAAAAATACTAAGTTTTCTTACACAAAAAGGGCAAAGATCAAGAGATTTAATGTTGAAAGTAAAAAAAAAAAAAGGTTACTTATTTTTTAACACTTTTATGATTTGGACCCTTCGGGATACATAAGGATTTTAGTGGGATTTTTTTTAATTTTTTTTAAATGGTCATTATTTTAATAAATAATAATGAAAATAAATCAATGTTATGATTTATTGACCTATTGAAGGCTCAAATTAATTCACATCAAATATTCCACTTTAACATATTTTTTGGGGTAAATATTGTGTCGTTTGTGTTTGCTAAAAAAATACTAAGTTTTCTTAGACAAAAAGGGCAAAGATCAAGAGATTTAATGTTTAAAGTAAAAAAAAAAAAAAAAGTTACTTATTTTTTAACACTTTTATGATTTGGACCATTTGGGATCCATAAGGATTTTAGTGAGATTTTTTTTTTTTTCAAATGGTCATTATTTTAATAAATAATAATGAGTATAAATACATTTTATGATTTATTGACCTATTGAAGGCTCAAATTAATTCACATGAAATATTCCACTTTAACATATTTTTGGGGGTAAATATTGTGTAGTTTGTGTTTGCTATAAAAATACAAAGTTTTTGTAGGCAAAAAGGGCAAGGATCAAGACATTTAATGCCGAAAGTTAAAAAAAAAAGAGCTACTTATTTTTTAACACTTTTATGATTTGGACTCTTTGGGATCCATAAGAATTTTAGTATTCAGTGTATAAATAATAACACATCTCTTCCTGTTGTGCATGCTTTCCTTACTCGCTACGAATGTGACCTGTGCCTTTTAAAATCCTCGAGCTTTTCAAATAAATCTAAGGAAGCCAATTTTGTTTGACTACTTGATTAGAAAATTCCCAATACAATATAGTACATTCCCCAGAAGGCTTAGCGCTGTAGACAGGAACTGGAAGTAGGTCTGGGGCCGTACTTATCAAGCTTCTTAGAATTACTCCTAAGAAGTCTGCTAAGAGTTGACTTAAGAGTAAATAAATTCTTCGCTGAAAGCTGCACTTAAAAGTTAGTTATCAAGCGTCTTACTCACACTTTCAGCGAAGTGTAGGACTGAATCTTAAGTGTCACACTCAGAGCTGAATTACGACATTACTATGTGCCGTAAATGGAATTTTAGGTGACGTCATTTCTGTGTCCATAGAAATGACCAATCACGAAAGGGAATCCGTTGTCTAAGAATAAAGAAATATCTTGGAAATATTTAAGTGGACAATGGGAGTGTATATTTTGACAATAAACTACAAAATAATACAAAACAAACTAGTCCCCGCCGGCACTCACGCTACCGCTCCCTCTCTTCTCTCGCCCACACACTCACTGACGTCACTCACCTCACGGCCACACACATACGCTACTGTCATAACATTTTCTTTCCAATTCATTAATTAGGCAACTCATTTGAAACTGGTGTGGGTGGCTCTATATATACTAGCCCACTGCAGCCACATGCAGAAATCAACAAGGAATCGAAAAGTATTAAATCTGTGACAAAAATAATATCCGCTCTGTTTGATCAGCTGCTCGTCATCAAAAAAAAACAACAACATCGTTCCGTTCCCTGAATGTTCGCGCACGTCTCTCTCGCCTCAGTGCCATCCCCTGCTGGCAACTCCTAACCACTTAAGACACCTCTGAAGGTCTCTTAAATATCGTGGAGAGTAGGAGTGATTCTTAGACTTAAGAACGTTGATAAAAAGCTTTTATTCTTAAGTTTGAGAGTAGGACTAAATTTCGCAAATTCTCAGGACTTAAGTGTAAAATGGCACTCTAAGAAGCTTGATAAGTACGGCCCCTGAGCTGCAACAAATGTGTGTTTAGATCAATAAATAGTTGTGTTACATGTTATTGTCCACACATCAAGTTTTGATTAGAAGGTTGATGTGCACGTTTGAGCGACAATCAGAGACTCGTTTGATTTGCCAAAATGTGCGATGAAGTCGCGGACCGTGAGGCCGTGCATCGTTTTGCGAGAATTTGTCGTATTTGGTGTGAATGGGCGTGCGCGTGACGTCACTACCTAACGCAGGGATGGCAGTTTGTTGAAAAGCAGCCAGTAAAATCCTCCACATTAACGCTGTGCAGACTTTCATCCCCAGACAAATTTAGTCCGACTTTTTCCCACCTTTGTGTTGATCTACTTTGTGCGTGACGTTAATTGATGCTGAGAAGTGTTTTCATGTCTGATTTCTGTGAATATATGAGTGTGTGTGTGTGCGTGTGTGTGTGTGTGTGAGAGAGTGTGTGTTTTGTGGCTTGTGCCAAATCATTGCCTTCTTTCTGAAGCCTCTTTGAAAAATTCATGAGGTGTTGATATATTGTGTTTGTGTGTGCACATCCTGTTGTGTGTGTGTGTGTGTGTGTGTGTGTTGGTGTACTTCAAAGCATAAGTGTGCATGTTAACCTTTGCTTTTGTACTTTGTACCCACAAAGCACTCCCACTACTGCAGAGTGACTGGCTGACTCTTTGCTATTAGAGTGTCTCCATTTTTTAACTGCAGACGTAACAGAGAGTCGAAGTAGGATGGAAGAGAGGTCAACAAAATTGGGAAATAACACGGAAGGTGCAGTATCAGAGGGGAGGGAGCAGGAAGTGCAGTATCAGAGGGGAGGGAGCAGGAAGTTCAGTATCAGAGGGGAGGGAGCAGGAAGTGCAGTATCAGAGGGGAGGGAGCAGGAAGTTCAGTATCAGAGGGGAGGGAGCAGGAAATTCAGTATCAGAGGGGAGGGAGCAGGAGGTTCAGTATCGGAGGGGAGGGAGCAGGAAGTTCAGTATCAGAGGGGAGGGAGCAGGAAGGTGCAGTATCAGAGGGGAGGGAGCAGGAAGTTCAGTATCAGAGGGGAGGGAGCAGGAAGTGCAGTGTCAGAGGGGAGGGAGCAAGAAGTTCAGTAATAGAGGGGAGGGAGCAGGAAGTTCAGTAATAGAGGGGAGGGAGCAGGAAGTTCAGTATCAGAGGGGAGGGAGCAGGAAGTTCAGTATCAGAGGGGAGGGAGCAGGAAGTTCAGTAATAGAGGGGAGGGAGCAGGAAGTTCAGTAATAGAGGGGAGGGAGCAGGAAGTTCAGTAATAGAGGGGAGGGAGCAGGAAGTTCAGTAATAGAGGGGAGGGAGCAGGAAGTTCAGTATCAGAGGGGAGGGAGCAGGAAGTTCAGTATCAGAGGGGAGGGAGCAGGAAGTTCAGTAATAGAGGGGAGGGAGCAGGAAGTTCAGTAATAGAGGGGAGGGAGCAGGAAGTTCAGTATCAGAGGGGAGGGAGCAGGAAGTTCAGTAATAGAGGGGAGGGAGCAGGAAGTTCAGCAATAGAGGGGAGGGAGCAGGAAGTTCAGTATCAGAGGGGAGGGAGCAGGAAGTTCAGTAATAGAGGGGAGGGAGCAGGAAGTTCAGTAATAGAGGGGAGGGAGCAGGAAGTTCAGTATCAGAGGGGAGGGAGCAGGAAGTTCAGTAATAGAGGGGAGGGAGCAGGAAGTTCAGCAATAGAGGGGAGGGAGCAGGAAGTTCAGTATCAGAGGGGAGGGAGCAGGAAGTTCAGTAATAGAGGGGAGGGAGCAGGAAGTGCAGTATCAGAGGGGAGGGAGCAGGAAGTGCAGTATCAGAGGGGAGGGAGCAGGAAGTGCAGTATCAGAGGGGAGGGAGCAGGAAGTGCAGTATCAGAGGGGAGGGAGCAGGAAGTGCAGTATCAGAGGGGAGGGAGCAGGAAGTGCAGTATCAGAGGGGAGGGAGCAGGAAGTGCAGTATCAGAGGGGAGGGAGCAGGAAGTGCAGTATCAGAGGGGAGGGAGCAGGAAATTCAGTATCAGAGGGGAGGGAGCAGGAGGTTCAGTATCGGAGGGGAGGGAGCAGGAAGTTCAGTATCAGAGGGGAGGGAGCAGGAAGGTGCAGTATCAGAGGGGAGGGAGCAGGAAGTTCAGTATCAGAGGGGAGGGAGCAGGAAGTTCAGTAATAGAGGGGAGGGAGCAGGAAGTTCAGTAATAGAGGGGAGGGAGCAGGAAGTTCAGTAATAGAGGGGAGGGAGCAGGAAGTTCAGTATCAGAGGGGAGGGAGCAGGAAGTTCAGTAATAGAGGGGAGGGAGCAGGAAGTTCAGTAATAGAGGGGAGGGAGCAGGAAGTTCAGTATCAGAGGGGAGGGAGCAGGAAGTTCAGTAATAGAGGGGAGGGAGCAGGAAGTTCAGTAATAGAGGGGAGGGAGCAGGAAGTTCAGTATCAGAGGGGAGGGAGCAGGAAGTTCAGTATCAGAGGGGAGGGAGCAGGAAGTTCAGTAATAGAGGGGAGGGAGCAGGAAGTTCAGTAATAGAGGGGAGGGAGCAGGAAGTTCAGTAATAGAGGGGAGGGAGCAGGAAGTTCAGTATCAGAGGGGAGGGAGCAGGAAGTTCAGTAATAGAGGGGAGGGAGCAGGAAGTTCAGTATCAGAGGGGAGGGAGCAGGAAGTTCAGTATCAGAGGGGAGGGAGCAGGAAGTTCAGTAATAGAGGGGAGGGAGCAGGAAGTTCAGTAATAGAGGGGAGGGAGCAGGAAGTTCAGCAATAGAGGGGAGGGAGCAGGAAGTTCAGTATCAGAGGGGAGGGAGCAGGAAGTTCAGTAATAGAGGGGAGGGAGCAGGAAGTTCAGTAATAGAGGGGAGGGAGCAGGAAGTTCAGTATCAGAGGGGAGGGAGCAGGAAGTTCAGTAATAGAGGGGAGGGAGCAGGAAGTTCAGCAATAGAGGGGAGGGAGCAGGAAGTTCAGTATCAGAGGGGAGGGAGCAGGAAGTTCAGTAATAGAGGGGAGGGAGCAGGAAGTGCAGTATCAGAGGGGAGGGAGCAGGAAGTGCAGTATCAGAGGGGAGGGAGCAGGAAGTGCAGTATCAGAGGGGAGGGAGCAGGAAGTGCAGTATCAGAGGGGAGGGAGCAGGAAGTGCAGTATCAGAGGGGAGGGAGCAGGAAGTGCAGTATCAGAGGGGAGGGAGCAGGAAGTGCAGTATCAGAGGGGAGGGAGCAGGAAGTGCAGTATCAGAGGGGAGGGAGCAGGAAATTCAGTATCAGAGGGGAGGGAGCAGGAGGTTCAGTATCGGAGGGGAGGGAGCAGGAAGTTCAGTATCAGAGGGGAGGGAGCAGGAAGGTGCAGTATCAGAGGGGAGGGAGCAGGAAGTTCAGTATCAGAGGGGAGGGAGCAGGAAGTTCAGTAATAGAGGGGAGGGAGCAGGAAGTTCAGTAATAGAGGGGAGGGAGCAGGAAGTTCAGTAATAGAGGGGAGGGAGCAGGAAGTTCAGTATCAGAGGGGAGGGAGCAGGAAGTTCAGTAATAGAGGGGAGGGAGCAGGAAGTTCAGTAATAGAGGGGAGGGAGCAGGAAGTTCAGTATCAGAGGGGAGGGAGCAGGAAGTTCAGTAATAGAGGGGAGGGAGCAGGAAGTTCAGTAATAGAGGGGAGGGAGCAGGAAGTTCAGTATCAGAGGGGAGGGAGCAGGAAGTTCAGTATCAGAGGGGAGGGAGCAGGAAGTTCAGTAATAGAGGGGAGGGAGCAGGAAGTTCAGTAATAGAGGGGAGGGAGCAGGAAGTTCAGTAATAGAGGGGAGGGAGCAGGAAGTTCAGTATCAGAGGGGAGGGAGCAGGAAGTTCAGTAATAGAGGGGAGGGAGCAGGAAGTTCAGTAATAGAGGGGAGGGAGCAGGAAGTTCAGTAATAGAGGGGAGGGAGCAGGAAGTTCAGTATCAGAGGGGAGGGAGCAGGAAGTGCAGTATCAGAGGGGAGGGAGCAGGAAGTGCAGTATCAGAGGGGAGGGAGCAGGAAGTGCAGTATCAGAGGGGAGGGAGCAGGAAGTGCAGTATCAGAGGGGAGGGAGCAGGAAGTGCAGTATCAGAGGGGAGGGAGCAGGAAGTTCAGTAATAGAGGGGAGGGAGCAGGAAGTTCAGTAATAGAGGGGAGGGAGCAGGAAGTTCAGTAATAGAGGGGAGGGAGCAGGAAGTTCAGTATCAGAGGGGAGGGAGCAGGAAGTTCAGTAATAGAGGGGAGGGAGCAGGAAGTTCAGTAATAGAGGGGAGGGAGCAGGAAGTTCAGTAATAGAGGGGAGGGAGCAGGAAGTTCAGTATCAGAGGGGAGGGAGCAGGAAGTGCAGTATCAGAGGGGAGGGAGCAGGAAGTGCAGTATCAGAGGGGAGGGAGCAGGAAGTGCAGTATCAGAGGGGAGGGAGCAGGAAGTGCAGTATCAGAGGGGAGGGAGCAGGAAGTGCAGTATCAGAGGGGAGGGAGCAGGAAGTGCAGTATCAGAGGGGAGGGAGCAGGAAGTTCAGTATCAGAGGGGAGGGAGCAGGAAATTCAGTATCAGAGGGGAGGGAGCAGGAGGTTCAGTATCGGAGGGGAGGGAGCAGGAAGTTCAGTATCAGAGGGGAGGGAGCAGGAAGGTGCAGTATCAGAGGGGAGGGAGCAGGAAGTTCAGTATCAGAGGGGAGGGAGCAGGAAGTGCAGTGTCAGAGGGGAGGGAGCAGGAAGTGCAGTATCAGAGGGGAGGGAGCAAGAAGTTCAGTAATAGAGGGGAGGGAGCAGGAAGTTCAGTAATAGAGGGGAGGGAGCAGGAAGTTCAGTATCAGAGGGGAGGGAGCAGGAAGTTCAGTATCAGAGGGGAGGGAGCAGGAAGTTCAGTAATAGAGGGGAGGGAGCAGGAAGTTCAGTAATAGAGGGGAGGGAGCAGGAAGTTCAGTAATAGAGGGGAGGGAGCAGGAAGTTCAGTAATAGAGGGGAGGGAGCAGGAAGTTCAGTATCAGAGGGGAGGGAGCAGGAGGTTCAGTATCGGAGGGGAGGGAGCAGGAAGTTCAGTATCAGAGGGGAGGGAGCAGGAAGGTGCAGTATCAGAGGGGAGGGAGCAGGAAGTTCAGTATCAGAGGGGAGGGAGCAGGAAGTGCAGTGTCAGAGGGGAGGGAGCAAGAAGTTCAGTAATAGAGGGGAGGGAGCAGGAAGTTCAGTAATAGAGGGGAGGGAGCAGGAAGTTCAGTATCAGAGGGGAGGGAGCAGGAAGTTCAGTATCAGAGGGGAGGGAGCAGGAAGTTCAGTAATAGAGGGGAGGGAGCAGGAAGTTCAGTAATAGAGGGGAGGGAGCAGGAAGTTCAGTAATAGAGGGGAGGGAGCAGGAAGTTCAGTAATAGAGGGGAGGGAGCAGGAAGTTCAGTATCAGAGGGGAGGGAGCAGGAAGTTCAGTATCAGAGGGGAGGGAGCAGGAAGTTCAGTAATAGAGGGGAGGGAGCAGGAAGTTCAGTAATAGAGGGGAGGGAGCAGGAAGTTCAGTATCAGAGGGGAGGGAGCAGGAAGTTCAGTAATAGAGGGGAGGGAGCAGGAAGTTCAGCAATAGAGGGGAGGGAGCAGGAAGTTCAGTATCAGAGGGGAGGGAGCAGGAAGTTCAGTAATAGAGGGGAGGGAGCAGGAAGTTCAGTAATAGAGGGGAGGGAGCAGGAAGTTCAGTATCAGAGGGGAGGGAGCAGGAAGTTCAGTAATAGAGGGGAGGGAGCAGGAAGTTCAGCAATAGAGGGGAGGGAGCAGGAAGTTCAGTATCAGAGGGGAGGGAGCAGGAAGTTCAGTAATAGAGGGGAGGGAGCAGGAAGTGCAGTATCAGAGGGGAGGGAGCAGGAAGTGCAGTATCAGAGGGGAGGGAGCAGGAAGTGCAGTATCAGAGGGGAGGGAGCAGGAAGTGCAGTATCAGAGGGGAGGGAGCAGGAAGTGCAGTATCAGAGGGGAGGGAGCAGGAAGTGCAGTATCAGAGGGGAGGGAGCAGGAAGTGCAGTATCAGAGGGGAGGGAGCAGGAAGTTCAGTATCAGAGGGGAGGGAGCAGGAAATTCAGTATCAGAGGGGAGGGAGCAGGAGGTTCAGTATCGGAGGGGAGGGAGCAGGAAGTTCAGTATCAGAGGGGAGGGAGCAGGAAGGTGCAGTATCAGAGGGGAGGGAGCAGGAAGTTCAGTATCAGAGGGGAGGGAGCAGGAAGTTCAGTAATAGAGGGGAGGGAGCAGGAAGTTCAGTAATAGAGGGGAGGGAGCAGGAAGTTCAGTAATAGAGGGGAGGGAGCAGGAAGTTCAGTATCAGAGGGGAGGGAGCAGGAAGTTCAGTAATAGAGGGGAGGGAGCAGGAAGTTCAGTAATAGAGGGGAGGGAGCAGGAAGTTCAGTATCAGAGGGGAGGGAGCAGGAAGTTCAGTAATAGAGGGGAGGGAGCAGGAAGTTCAGTAATAGAGGGGAGGGAGCAGGAAGTTCAGTATCAGAGGGGAGGGAGCAGGAAGTTCAGTATCAGAGGGGAGGGAGCAGGAAGTTCAGTAATAGAGGGGAGGGAGCAGGAAGTTCAGTAATAGAGGGGAGGGAGCAGGAAGTTCAGTAATAGAGGGGAGGGAGCAGGAAGTTCAGTATCAGAGGGGAGGGAGCAGGAAGTTCAGTAATAGAGGGGAGGGAGCAGGAAGTTCAGTAATAGAGGGGAGGGAGCAGGAAGTTCAGTAATAGAGGGGAGGGAGCAGGAAGTTCAGTATCAGAGGGGAGGGAGCAGGAAGTGCAGTATCAGAGGGGAGGGAGCAGGAAGTGCAGTATCAGAGGGGAGGGAGCAGGAAGTGCAGTATCAGAGGGGAGGGAGCAGGAAGTGCAGTATCAGAGGGGAGGGAGCAGGAAGTGCAGTATCAGAGGGGAGGGAGCAGGAAGTGCAGTATCAGAGGGGAGGGAGCAGGAGGTTCAGTATCGGAGGGGAGGGAGCAGGAAGTTCAGTATCAGAGGGGAGGGAGCAGGAAGGTGCAGTATCAGAGGGGAGGGAGCAGGAAGTTCAGTATCAGAGGGGAGGGAGCAGGAAGTGCAGTGTCAGAGGGGAGGGAGCAGGAAGTGCAGTATCAGAGGGGAGGGAGCAAGAAGTTCAGTAATAGAGGGGAGGGAGCAGGAAGTTCAGTAATAGAGGGGAGGGAGCAGGAAGTTCAGTATCAGAGGGGAGGGAGCAGGAAGTTCAGTATCAGAGGGGAGGGAGCAGGAAGTTCAGTAATAGAGGGGAGGGAGCAGGAAGTTCAGTAATAGAGGGGAGGGAGCAGGAAGTTCAGTAATAGAGGGGAGGGAGCAGGAAGTTCAGTAATAGAGGGGAGGGAGCAGGAAGTTCAGTATCAGAGGGGAGGGAGCAGGAAGTTCAGTAATAGAGGGGAGGGAGCAGGAAGTTCAGTAATAGAGGGGAGGGAGCAGGAAGTTCAGTAATAGAGGGGAGGGAGCAGGAAGTTCAGTATCAGAGGGGAGGGAGCAGGAAGTTCAGTAATAGAGGGGAGGGAGCAGGAAGTTCAGTAATAGAGGGGAGGGAGCAGGAAGTTCAGTATCAGAGGGGAGGGAGCAGGAAGTTCAGTAATAGAGGGGAGGGAGCAGGAAGTTCAGTAATAGAGGGGAGGGAGCAGGAAGTTCAGTATCAGAGGGGAGGGAGCAGGAAGTTCAGTATCAGAGGGGAGGGAGCAGGAAGTTCAGTAATAGAGGGGAGGGAGCAGGAAGTTCAGTAATAGAGGGGAGGGAGCAGGAAGTTCAGTAATAGAGGGGAGGGAGCAGGAAGTTCAGTATCAGAGGGGAGGGAGCAGGAAGTTCAGTAATAGAGGGGAGGGAGCAGGAAGTTCAGCAATAGAGGGGAGGGAGCAGGAAGTTCAGTATCAGAGGGGAGGGAGCAGGAAGTTCAGTAATAGAGGGGAGGGAGCAGGAAGTTCAGTAATAGAGGGGAGGGAGCAGGAAGTTCAGTATCAGAGGGGAGGGAGCAGGAAGTTCAGTAATAGAGGGGAGGGAGCAGGAAGTTCAGTAATAGAGGGGAGGGAGCAGGAAGTTCAGTATCAGAGGGGAGGGAGCAGGAAGTTCAGTAATAGAGGGGAGGGAGCAGGAAGTTCAGTATCAGAGGGGAGGGAGCAGGAAGTTCAGTAATAGAGGGGAGGGAGCAGGAAGTTCAGTATCAGAGGGGAGGGAGCAGGAAGTTCAGTAATAGAGGGGAGGGAGCAGGAAGTTCAGTAATAGAGGGGAGGGAGCAGGAAGTTCAGTAATAGAGGGGAGGGAGCAGGAAGTTCAGTATCAGAGGGGAGGGAGCAGGAAGTTCAGTAATAGAGGGGAGGGAGCAGGAAGTTCAGTAATAGAGGGGAGGGAGCAGGAAGTTCAGTATCAGAGGGGAGGGAGCAGGAAGTTCAGTAATAGAGGGGAGGGAGCAGGAAGTTCAGTAATAGAGGGGAGGGAGCAGGAAGTTCAGTATCAGAGGGGAGGGAGCAGGAAGTTCAGTAATAGAGGGGAGGGAGCAGGAAGTTCAGTATCAGAGGGGAGGGAGCAGGAAGTTCAGTAATAGAGGGGAGGGAGCAGGAAGTTCAGTATCAGAGGGGAGGGAGCAGGAAGTTCAGTAATAGAGGGGAGGGAGCAGGAAGTTCAGTAATAGAGGGGAGGGAGCAGGAAGTTCAGTAATAGAGGGGAGGGAGCAGGAAGTTCAGTATCAGAGGGGAGGGAGCAGGAAGTTCAGTAATAGAGGGGAGGGAGCAGGAAGTTCAGTAATAGAGGGGAGGGAGCAGGAAGTTCAGTATCAGAGGGGAGGGAGCAGGAAGTTCAGTAATAGAGGGGAGGGAGCAGGAAGTTCAGTAATAGAGGGGAGGGAGCAGGAAGTTCAGTATCAGAGGGGAGGGAGCAGGAAGTTCAGTAATAGAGGGGAGGGAGCAGGAAGTTCAGTATCAGAGGGGAGGGAGCAGGAAGTTCAGTAATAGAGGGGAGGGAGCAGGAAGTTCAGTATCAGAGGGGAGGGAGCAGGAAGTTCAGTAATAGAGGGGAGGGAGCAGGAAGTTCAGTAATAGAGGGGAGGGAGCAGGAAGTTCAGTAATAGAGGGGAGGGAGCAGGAAGTTCAGTATCAGAGGGGAGGGAGCAGGAAGTTCAGTAATAGAGGGGAGGGAGCAGGAAGTTCAGTAATAGAGGGGAGGGAGCAGGAAGTTCAGTATCAGAGGGGAGGGAGCAGGAAGTTCAGTAATAGAGGGGAGGGAGCAGGAAGTTCAGTAATAGAGGGGAGGGAGCAGGAAGTTCAGTATCAGAGGGGAGGGAGCAGGAAGTTCAGTAATAGAGGGGAGGGAGCAGGAAGTTCAGTATCAGAGGGGAGGGAGCAGGAAGTTCAGTAATAGAGGGGAGGGAGCAGGAAGTTCAGTATCAGAGGGGAGGGAGCAGGAAGTTCAGTAATAGAGGGGAGGGAGCAGGAAGTTCAGTAATAGAGGGGAGGGAGCAGGAAGTTCAGTAATAGAGGGGAGGGAGCAGGAAGTTCAGTATCAGAGGGGAGGGAGCAGGAAGTTCAGTAATAGAGGGGAGGGAGCAGGAAGTTCAGTAATAGAGGGGAGGGAGCAGGAAGTTCAGTATCAGAGGGGAGGGAGCAGGAAGTTCAGTAATAGAGGGGAGGGAGCAGGAAGTTCAGTAATAGAGGGGAGGGAGCAGGAAGTTCAGTATCAGAGGGGAGGGAGCAGGAAGTTCAGTAATAGAGGGGAGGGAGCAGGAAGTTCAGTATCAGAGGGGAGGGAGCAGGAAGTTCAGTAATAGAGGGGAGGGAGCAGGAAGTTCAGTATCAGAGGGGAGGGAGCAGGAAGTTCAGTAATAGAGGGGAGGGAGCAGGAAGTTCAGTAATAGAGGGGAGGGAGCAGGAAGTTCAGTAATAGAGGGGAGGGAGCAGGAAGTTCAGTATCAGAGGGGAGGGAGCAGGAAGTTCAGTAATAGAGGGGAGGGAGCAGGAAGTTCAGTAATAGAGGGGAGGGAGCAGGAAGTTCAGTATCAGAGGGGAGGGAGCAGGAAGTTCAGTAATAGAGGGGAGGGAGCAGGAAGTTCAGTAATAGAGGGGAGGGAGCAGGAAGTTCAGTATCAGAGGGGAGGGAGCAGGAAGTTCAGTATCAGAGGGGAGGGAGCAATAGACGGTTACATCCACAGTGCATTAGACTGTTACAGCCACAGTGCATTAAACTTTTACATCCACAGTGCATCAAAATGTTACATCCACAGTGCATTAGACTGTTACATCCACAGTGCATCAGACTGTTACACCCTAAGTGCATTAGACTGTTACACTCACAGTGTATATATTTTTGCCATAAAAAACAAGGTTTTCTTGAAGGAAAAACTGAAATAGTTAACTTTATATCAGCGGATAGATCTGTGATTTATCTAGAAGTTTCAGCATTGAACATCTAAAAATAAATGACTTATTTAAAACAAAAATAATAAATTGACTGAAATTAAAAAGGTAAACTGAAAAAATTTGAACAGAAAATTAACAAATGAAAATGGCCCCCACATGCCTCGATGTTTTAGTGTGTGGCCTTCAGGGGAAAAGGTGTGGACACCCTTAGTTTAAAGGGTACTCTTCCCTTGGTCTAAAGTGTACTCTGACTTTGGTCTAAAGGGTACTCTTACTAGAGTACTTCTCCTACGCACAGTATGGCCACACCCTAATTACCAGTACATTTGCACAAATAAACAACACAACATGTTTCTGCACACCAAAGTTGCGTACCAAAGGTGACAATTACGTGAATCAAACATGTCTGCATCTTATTGTGTTCCAGTCCGAGTCCTGCTCCGTGTTCTGGAGACAGACTGGTGTGTCCAAACGCTGTGTTGCTGGCATTCATTGAGGATTATGTCTTTGAGACACTCGGCCACAGATCTGGGAGTATTCCCACTGAGACTGATTATCCCAGCCTGTCACACACTCACAGGGTAATTACGGGGTCTCCCTAAGGTCACCCAAACCCCATCAATGGAAATACGCACACACAGCCAGGTTATTTCCTCACATACTTAAAAAAAACCATATTTAGTTTCCATGGTCACATGTGCTTTTATCACTCAGGACCTCATTTTCCACCAACCGTCCTTTCCCCAACACCCCCCCCTGGTGGCGTGTTGGTGAACGGCCGCCCGTCGTCACGGTTTGTTTGGGTTCCTGAGCTGCAAAGTGGGACTAAAGCTTTGGGATAAAACGTCCACAAGGGCAAAGTGACAATAGGGAAATTCTAGACTCCCTTGCCCCCCTCGGAGCCCCCACAGAAACACAACACCAGAATCCCACCCAGAGCTCCTTCTCTTACCGCAAAGTGACCCTCCAAGAAGGTACGTCCTGTCCTTAGAACTGTTGTAGGATTTTAAAACCATGACTCAGTAATCAATGGTCATATTTCCACCTTAAATTCACATACATCAAAACATGTCTCTGGCAGATCAAATGTACTTAGTAGAGACCTAAACTTAGACTTCCTTTTTTGTACCATATGTCCCGGCAAGAAATCTGCATTCAAAGAACTCCGGCTTATTAGTGATTCCCAGAGCCCAAAAAAAGTCTGCGGGCTATAGAGCGTTTTCTATTCGGGTTCCAGTACTCTGGAATGCCCTCCCGGTAACAGTTAGAGATGCTAACTCAGTAGAAGCATTTAAGTCCCATCTTAAAACTCATTTGTATACTCTAGCCTTTAAATAGACCCCCTTTTTTAGACCAGTTGATCTGCCGTTTCTTTTCTTTTCTCCTCTGCCCCCCTCTCCCTTGTGGAGGGGGGGGGGGCACAGGTCCGGTGGCCATGGATGAAGTGCTGACTGTCCAGAGTCGGGACCCCGGGTGGACCGCTCGCCTGTACATCGGTTGGGGACATCTCTGCGCTGCTGACCCGTCTCCGCTCAAGATGGTCTCCTGCTGGCCCCACTATGGACTGGACTCTCACTATTATGTTAGATCCACTATGGACTGGACTCTCACTATTATGTTAGATCCACTATGGACTAGACTCTCACTATTATGTTAGATCCACTATGGACTGGACTCTCACACTATTATGTTAGATCCACTATGGACTGGACTCTCACACTATTATGTTAGATCCACTATGGACTGGACTCTCACACTATTATGTTAGATCCACTATGGACTGGACTCTCACACTATTATGTTAGGTCCACTATGGACTGGACTCTCACTATTATGTTAGATCCACTATGGACTGGACTCTCACTATTATGTTAGATCCACTATGGACTGGACTCTCACACTATTATGTTAGATCCACTATGGACTGGACTCTCACACTATTATGTTAGATCCACTATGGACTGGACTCTCACACTATTATGTTAGATCCACTATGGACTGGACTCTCACACTATTATGTTAGATTCACTATGGACTGGACTCTCACTATTATGTTAGATCCACTATGGACTGGACTCTCACACTATTATGTTAGATCCACTATGGACTGGACTCTCACACTATTATGTTAGATCCACTATGGACTGGACTCTCACACTATTATGTTAGATCCACTATGGACTGGACTCTCACACTATTATGTTAGATCCACTATGGACTGGACTCTCACACTATTATGTTAGATTCACTATGGACTGGACTCTCACTATTATGTTAGATCCACTATGGACTGGACTCTCACACTATTATGTTAGATCCACTATGGACTGGACTCTCACACTATTATGTTAGATCCACTGTGGACTGGACTCTCACACTATTATGTTAGATTCACTATGGACTGGACTCTCACACTATTATGTTAGATCCACTATGGACTGGACTCTCACACTATTATGTTAGATCCACTATGGACTGGACTCTCACACTATTATGTTAGATCCACTATGGACTGGACTCTCACACTATTATGTTAGATCCACTATGGACTGGACTCTCACACTATTATGTTAGATCCACTATGGACTGGACTCTCACACTATTATGTTAGATCAACTATGGACTGGACTCTCACAATATTATGTTAGATCCACTATGGACTAGACTCTCACACTATTATGTTAGATCCACTATGGACTGGACTCTCACACTATTATGTTAGGTCCACTATGGACTGGACTCTCACAATATTATGTTAGATCCACTATGGACTAGACTCTCACACTATTATGTTAGATCCACTATGGACTGGACTCTCACACTATTATGTTAGATCCACTATGGACTGGACTCTCACTATTATGTTAGATCCACTATGGACTGGACTCTCACTATTATGTTAGATCCACTATGGACTGGACTCTCACACTATTATGTTAGATCCACTATGGACTGGACTCTCACTATTATGTTAGATCCACTATGGACTGGACTCTCACTATTATGTTAGATCCACTATGGACTGGACTCTCACTATTATGTTAGATCCACTATGGACTGGACTCTCACACTATTATGTTAGATCCACTATGGACTGGACTCTCACTATTATGTTAGATCCACTATGGACTGGACTCTCACACTATTATGTTAGATCCACTATGGACTGGACTCTCACTATTATGTTAGATCCACCATGGACTGGACTCTCACTATTATGTTAGATCCACTATGGACTAGACTCTCACACTATTATGTTAGATCCACTATGGACTAGACTCTCACTATTATGTTAGATCCACTATGGACTAGACTCTCACTATTATGTTAGATCCACTATGGACTGGACTCTCACACTATTATGCTAGATCCACTCGACGTCCATTGCACCAGTCGCCGGGGGGCCCTCCCTGACCCACCTCTAGAGGGACCCACCTCCAGAGGGAAGTGGGTCGTAAACAGCGTTGCCTTTGGTTACCCAACAGTTCAAAAGGAGAGGTCGTAAACCAGTTCAAAAAGGAGGTTCAAAAAGAGGTCGTCTGGAAATTGGGCAGATCCTGTCTTCTCTCCGCTTTGAAGTCCTTGGGTTAGAACAATATCTTTCTGTTGATTAGCATACATAAAAGAACACAGAAAACCCTCATTTTGCTTACCCCCCCCAACCTACACAGTGGAGTTTTACCAGCCTTACTCTTGTGGTAGGTTTCAAACACAGATTGTGTCTTCTAACCAGACACTCCAATGTAACACAACATTTTTGTGATAACTTACAAACAATTATTCTAACACTTTATCCCAGTGAGAGCAGACCTTGTACAGTAAATGATCGTTTTATTACGTTTGTATATCTTGTTGAGCATACACTGCTACATGATGCTTAGTGTTGGAGCTGCATGTTACTAGATACTACATATATACTTAAATCATGTATATATTACATGTTATTATGAATGTTACTAGATACTACATACATACTTACACCATGTACATATTACATGTTATTATGAATGTTACTAGATACTACATATATACTTACATCATGTATATATTACATGTTATTATGAATGTTACTAGATACTACATATATACTTACATCATGTACATATTACATGTTATTATGAATGTTACTAGATACAGCATATATACTTACATCATGTAAATATTACATGTTATTATGAATGTTACTAGATACTACATATATACTTACATCATGTATATATTACATGTTATTATGAATGTTACTAGATACTACATATATGCTTGCATCATGTATATATTACATGTTATTATGAATGTTATTAGATATTACATATATACTTACATCATGTATATATTACATGTTATTATGAATGTTACTAGATACTACATATTTACTTACATCATGTACATATTACATGTTATTATGAATGTTACTAGATACTACATATATACTTACATCATGTATATATTACATGTTATTATGAATGTTACTAGATATATACTTACATCATGTATATATTACATGTTATTATGAATGTTGCTAGATACTACATATATGCTTACATCATGTATATATTACATGTTATTATGAATGTTACTAGACACTACATATATACTTACATCATGTATATATTACATGTTATTATGAATGTTACTAGATACTACATATATACTTACATCATGTATATATTACATGTTATTATGAATGTTACTAGATACTACATATATACTTACATCATGTAAATATTACATGTTATTATGAATGTTACTAGATACTACATATATACTTACATCATGTAAATATTACATGTTATTATGAATGTTACTAGATACTACATATATACTTACATCATGTATATATTACATGTTATTATGAATGTTGCTAGATACTACATATATACTTACATCATGTATATATTACATGTTATTATGAATGTTACTAGATACTACATATATACTTACTTACATCATGTAAATATTACATTTTATTATGAATGTTACTAGATACTACATATATACTTACATCATGTATATATTACATATTATTATGAATGTTACTAGATACCACATATATACTTACATCATGTATATATTACATGTTATTATGAATGTTACTAGATACAACATATATACTTACATCATGTAAATATTACATGTTATTATGAATGTTACTAGATACTACATATATACTTACATCATGTAAATATTACATGTTATTATGAATGTTACTAGATACTACATATATACTTGCATCATGTACATATTACATGTTATTATGAATGTTACTAGATACAACATATATACTTACATCATGTAAATGTTACATGTTATTATGAATGTTACTAGATACTACATATATACTTACATCATGTATATATTACATGTTATTATGAATGTTACTAGATACTACATATATACTTACATCATGTATATACTACATGTTATTATGAATGTTACTAGATACTACATATATACTTACATCATGTACATATTACATGTTATTATGAATGTTACTAGATACTACATATATACTTACATCATGTACATATTACATGTTATTATGAATGTTACTAGATACTACATATATACTTACATCATGTATATATTACATGTTACTATGAATGTTACTAGATATATACTTACATCATGTATATATTACATGTTATTATGAATGTTACTAGATACTACATATATACTTACATCATGTACATATTACATGTTATTATGAATGTTACTAGATACTACATATATACTTACATCATGTATATATTACATGTTACTATGAATGTTACTAGATATATACTTACATCATGTATATATTACATGTTATTATGAATGTTACTAGATACTACATATATACTTACATCATGTAAATATTACATATTATTATGAATGTTACTAGATACAACATATATACTTACATCATGTATATATTACATGTTATTATGAATGTTACTAGATACTACATATATACTTACATCATGTATATATTACATGCTATTATGAATGTTACTAGATACTACATATATACATACATCATGTATATATTACATGTTATTATGAATGTTACTAGATAGTACATATATACTTACATCACGCATATATTACATGTTATTATGAATGTTACTAGATAATACATATATACTTACATCATGTATACATTACATGTTATTATGAATGTTACTAGATACTACATATATACTTACATCATGTATATATTACATGTTATTATGAATGTTACTAGATACAACATATATACTTACATCATGTAAATATTACATGTTATCATGAATGTTACTAGATACTACATATATACTTACATCATGTATATATTACATGTTATTATGAATGTTACTAGATACTACATATATACTTACATCATGTTTTTTATATTACATGTTATTATGAATGTTACTAGATACTACATATATACTTGCATCATGTAAATATTACATGTTATTATGAATGTTACTAGATACTACATATATACTTACATGATGTATATATTACATGTTATTATGAATGTTACTAGATACTACATATATACTTACAATATGTATATAAAACCTGGATGGAGGTTTTTGGATGTTTTTTACAGCGTTTATAGGCGGAATAGAGCGACTCCCCTTGGCTCCATTGTTAGCTGACTTTTGCTAACTGTTATTTACGAGTTAGAATGCAACAAATACGTCTTGCATAAGGATTGTGAACAATCGTCACAGTTCCAAAAAGAGCGCAGTTCTCCTTTAAAATCAGGGACAGGTTGAGGCTTTTTGTGACCACAATTCTGAGGTTAGTATTACTAAGTTTGAAATCCAATTAAAGTCTCCAAGGCTTGTGGCCCCAAACTCCCCACATTGTGTGTTTATGCCAGGAGCCGGGCCCCGCTCCAAGACTTTAGCAGCGTTTAGGACCGCTTCAGAGCCCGGCCCTGCTGCATCTTCCTAGACCCCCCGCCTCAGCTGCTTAATTATTGATGCTTATGTATTGCTGATTTTGGTCTTTGTCTCGTCCCCTGCGAACGCTCCTGCCAGGAGAATGGAGGTATTTATCTAACTCAAAAAGTGGGCTTCTATTCCTCATCCTGTCCGCCGCGCCCCGGTGGACATGACCTCAGCAGTGCTGCAACCAGAGGACCCGATTTGTTTTCCTTTACCACTGAAAATGATACCAGTCGCTCCTTGAGGGAAACACACCAGTCTGCAAATCCTGGAGGAAAAAAAAACGCATTATGAGACAATTTAAAAATGTATAATCTGCACTTTGGCTTTCATTAAGAACAAAGTCCACACATATTGTATTATTTGGAGTGACTTTTTGTAATAATAATAATAATAATAATATGCAATATGGGGACACTTTAGGTCTGCATTGTGTGTGTGTGTGTGTTCTATCCGCGAGAATTATGCTGAATATAGTTTATTATTATTGGTTAATATAAATCTGTAATGTAGAATGACTGCAGCATGCATCAAATGTGGCTTTCCAGTAATACAATGGCGCCCTCTAGTGACGCAAAGATGTCATTGCAGTTCTCATCTCCACTGCTTCTAAAATGCACACCTTCAAACTGTTTCTAATTTAAGAGGAAATTGTGAAATAAAAACAATTACAAATAGTTTTAAGCACCTTGGTTGTGTTTTAAAAGTCATTAAATTATTTTTGATCGTTGGGAATTATTCAATAAAACTGGAAACTTGTGTAAAAAAATAATATTGGGCAGATGTCCAAAGTGCCAAAACAAAGCAATTTTTTAATAAGTAAAAAAAAAAAAAAGCAAGTGTAATAAAAGAGCATTAACTGGAGGTGAAATGTAACAAGACAACGTTGCAATGTTGGCTCTAAGAACACAAAGGTCATTGTTTAAAAAAATAATAATGTTATGAATTATTGACCCATTTTGAAATATTAATATTGCATATTTTGTATGTTTGCCATAAAATTAAGATTTCTCCGACAAAAAGATTATAAAATAAACATGCAAACAATGTAATATTAATAATAATAATACTATATATATATATATATATATATATATATATATATATATATATATATATATATATATATATATATATATATATATATATATATATATATATATATATATATATATATATATATATATATATAAAATCACAGAAGTTGGTTAAGCATTGAAAAATTATTTAAAATAAAGTTTGACATATTTTTGAACACTTTTAGAAGGGAGGCCCTTTTGGATCCCTGAGAGTTTTAATGGGGTTTTATTGTATTTTTTATGTATATATGTTTAAAACCCGTCATTGCTCAGAAAATAATAATAAATAAACAATTTATGTAATGAATTATTGACATATTTAATTACTTCACATCAAATATTACACTTTGAAATATTTTTTGGGGAAATATTGCATATTTTGAGTGTTTGCCACTAAAAAACGTTTATAATTGTCAGATCTGAAGTTGATGTAGACACTTAAGTGTTGAAAGTAAAAAAAAAAAAAGATTTACTTATTTGTAAAACTCTTTAGTGGGATTTTTTTTAAACTGTCATGCCCCCAAAAAATTATAAATCATCAAAATTATTGTTATGAATTATTGACCTATTTAAGGCTCCAATTATTCACATCAAATATTACACTTGGAACACGTTTTATGTAGAATGTTGCATTGTTTGTGTTTTTGACAAAAACAACAGTTTTCTTGAACAAAATGGGCAAAAAACCCCAAAAAATTAATCATGTAAACGTTATCAAAGTTGATCTAGATATTTAAGCGTTGAATATATTACTTTTTGTTTTTTTTAACCATTTTTATGACAGAGGTTAACATGGTCAAAAGGGGTCATTTTTTAAATATACTGTATATTGTATTGGTTTTGAAAATGACAAATATCCAAATGGCCCCGAATGCTTTGATTCTTCAGTGTGTGGCCCTCAGTGGAAAAAGTCTGCTGTAAGAAAAGAGGTATTTTAGAGACACACGAAAGTATCAATTGCAATAATTAAATAAGTTGAGAATAAATATGATGATAGAATTGTGCATGGTTTAGGTTTATGGATATTGTATTACACGGCCAGGGCGCCCGCATCTTTGAGGGCGCATCTCTCTCCGCTGCGGGCGTGCCTCCTCGCGCCTGCAGACAATCGGCAATCAGCGCACCTGCCCGTGATGAACGAGCTGCCTTCATAAGCCTGCTCAACCTGCCACCCCTAGCCGGAATATAACCCTCTGTTGGCGTACACGTCTGCCCTTGTTCCTGTGTTGGCGAGCTGTGCGTCTCGTCACCTTTTTGTTCCCTTGCTTCCCGGACTGCCCTTTTGGATTCTCGACCTCCCGCTTAGCTCTCCTGCCCTGGATCATATGCCTGCCCCATGGACTTCCGTGTTCCTTTGCTCTCGACAACATTTGGTAACACACACCTCAGCTAACTACACACCACATACACTTTTGGATCTAGTTCACACTCCATTTCCTTAGTTTACATTATTATTGTTTGATTATTAAATATATGGTGAATATATATAATAAATACATAGAGCTATACCTCCCCCTGGTGTCTGTTAACCTCATCTCCCTTAGTAAAACATACCATATTGTAGTATAACTCTTCCCTTTTTTGAGCTACCTAAAGAGATTCATCCATTATGTTTGTCGGTGGAGGCGGGGGCTACAAGCACACACGCAGAAGTTGTAGCTCGTAACGTAAATGTAGAGTAATGCAAATGATCCGGATCATCCCCAAAATGTAATCACTTGTTGTTCACAGAAGTTTGCAGAAAATCCGCCCATATTTTGTTCATTTTACAGATTAACCAACAGTCCAACTCTTACTGACTGGTATACACACATAATACATACTGACTGTTACACACACATAATACATACTGACTGGTATACACACATAATACATACTGACTGGTATACACAAATAATAAATACTGACTGGTACACACACATAATACATACTGACTGGTACACACACATAATACATACTGACTGGTATACACAAATAACACATACTGACTGGTACACACACATAATACATACTGACTGGTATACACACATAATACATACTGGCTGGTATACACACATAATACATACTGACTGGTACACATATAATACATACTGACTGGTATACACACATAATACATACTGGCTGGTATACACACATAATACATACTGACTGGTATACACACATAATACATACTGACTGGTATACACAAATAATAAATACTGACTGGTATACACACATAATACATACTGACTGGTATACACAAATAATAAATACTGACTGGTATACACACATAATACATACTGACTGGTATACACACATAATACATACTGACTGGTACACACACATAATACATACTGACTGGTATACACACATAATACATACTGACTGGTATACACAAATAATAAATACTGACTGGTACACACACATAATACATACTGACTGGTACACACACATAATACATACTGACTGGTATACACAAATAACACATACTGACTGGTACACACACATAATACATACTGACTGGTATACACACATAATACATACTGGCTGGTATACACACATAATACATACTGACTGGTACACATATAATACATACTGACTGGTATACACACATAATACATACTGGCTGGTATACACACATAATACATACTGACTGGTATACACACATAATACATACTGACTGGTATACACAAATAATAAATACTGACTGGTATACACACATAATACATACTGACTGGTATACACAAATAATAAATACTGACTGGTATACACACATAATACATACTGACTGGTATACACACATAATACATACTGACTGGTACACACACATAATACATACTGACTGGTATACACACATAATACATACTGACTGGTATACACAAATAATAAATACTGACTGGTATACACACATAATACATACTGACTGGTACACACACATAATAAATACTGACTGGTACACACAAATAATAAATACTGACTGGTACACACACAATACATACTGACTGGTATACACAAATAATAAATACTGACTGGTACACACACATAATACATACTGACTGGTATACACAAATAACACATACTGACGGGTACACACACATAATACATACTGACTGGTATACACACATAATACATACTGACTGGTATACACAAATAATAAATACTGACTGGTATACACACATAATACATACTGACTGGTATACACAAATAATAAATACTGACTGGTATACACACATAATACATACTGACTGGTATACACACATAATACATACTGACTGGTACACACACATAATACATACTGACTGGTATACACACATAATACATACTGACTGTATACACAAATAATAAATACTGACTGGTATACACACATAATACATACTGACTGGTACACACACATAATAAATACTGACTGGTACACACAAATAATAAATACTGACTGGTACACACACAATACATACTGACTGGTATACACAAATAATAAATACTGACTGGTACACACACATAATACATACTGACTGGTATACACAAATAACACATACTGACTGGTACACACACATAATACATACTGACTGGTATACACACATAATACATACTGACTGGTATACACACACATAATACATACTGACTGGTATACACACATAATACATACTGACTGGTATACACACATAATACATACTGGCTGGTATACACACATAATACATACTGACTGGTACACACATATAATACATACTGACTGGTATACACACATAATACATACTGACTGGTATACACACATAATACATACTGACTGGTATACACACATAATACATACTGACTGGTACACACACATAATACATACTGACTGGTATACACACATAATACATACTGACTGGTATACACACATAATACATACTGACTGGTATACACACATAATACATACCGGCTGGTATACACACATAATACATACTGGCTGGTATACACACATAATACATACTGACTGGTATACACACATAATACATACTGACTGGTATACACACATAATACATACTGACTGGTATACACACATAATACATACTGACTGGTATACACACATAATACATACTGACTGGTATACACAAATAATAAATACTGACTGGTACACACACATAATACATACTGACTGGTACACACACATAATACATACTGACTGGTATACACACATAATACATACTGACTGGTATACACACATAATACATACTGACTGGTATACACACATAATAAATACTGACTGGTATACACACATAATACATACTGACTGGTATACACACATAATACATACTGACTGGTACACACACATAATACATACTGACTGGTGTACACAAATAATAAATACTGACTGGTACACACACATAATACATACTGACTGGTACACACACATAATACATACTGACTGGTATACACACATAATACATACTGACTGGTATACACACATAATACATACTGACTGGTATACACACATAATACATACTGACTGGTATACACACATAATAAATACTGACTGGTATACACACATAATACATACTGACTGGTATACACACATAATACATACTGACTGGTATACACACATAATACATACTGACTGGTATACACACATAATACATACTGACTGGTATACACACATAATACATACTGACTGGTATACACACATAACACATACTGACTGGTATACACACATAATACATACTGACTGGTATACACACATAATACATACTGACTGGTATACACACATAATACATACTGACTGGTATACACACATAATACATACTGACTGGTATACACACATAATACATACTGACTGGTATACACACATAATACATACTGACTGGTATACACACATAATACATACTGACTGGTATACACACATAATAATACTGACATGATAAATACTGAGCCTTTTGGTGTCTTATTGGTCTGATCAGAGTCTTTTGGTGTGGCTTGTGCAGCCTTTTGAGACACTTGTGATTTAGGGCTATAAAAATAAACATTGATTGATTGATTGATTATTGGTCTGGTCAGAGCCTTTTCTTGTCTTATCGGTCTGGTCAGAGCCTTTTCTTGTCTTATCGGTCTGGTCAGAGCCTTTTGGTGTCTTATCGGTCTGGTCAGAGCCTTTTGGTGTCTTATTGGTCTGGTCAGAGCCTTTTCTTGTCTTATCGGTCTGGTCAGAGCCTTTTGGTGTCTTATCGGTCTGGTCAGAGCCTTTTGGTGTCTTATCGGTCTGGTCAGAGCCTTTTGGTGTCTTATTGGTCTGGTCAGAGCCTTTTTGGTGTCTTATCGGTCTGGTCAGAGCCTTTTGGTGTCTTATCGGTCTGGTCAGAGCCTTTTTGTGTCTTATTGGTCTGGTCAGAGCCTTTTTGTGTCTTATTGGTCTGGTCAGAGCCTTTTGGTGTCTTATTGGTCTGGTCAGAGCCTTTTTGTGTCTTATTGGTCTAGTCAGAGCCTTTTTGTGTCTTATTGGTCTGGTCAGAGCCTTTTCTTGTCTTATTGGTCTGGTCAGAGCCTTTTGGTGTCTTATTGGTCTGGTCAGAGCCTTTTCTTGTCTTATTGGTCTGGTCAGAGCCTTTTCTTGTCTTATCGGTCTGGTCAGAGCCTTTTGGTGTCTTATTGGTCTGGTCAGAGCCTTTTTTTGTCTTATTGGTCTGGTCAGAGCCTTTTTTTGTCTTATTGGTCTGGTCAGAGCCTTTTCTTGTCTTATTGGTCTGGTCAGAGCCTTTTTGTGTCTTATTGGTCTGGTCAGAGCCTTTTCTTGTCTTATCGGTCTGGTCAGAGCCTTTTGGTGTCTTATTGGTCTGGTCAGAGCCTTTTCTTGTCTTATTGGTCTGGTCAGAGCCTTTTCTTGTCTTATCGGTCTGGTCAGAGCCTTTTGGTGTCTTATCGGTCTGGTCAGAGCCTTTTTGTGTCTTATTGGTCTGGTCAGAGCCTTTTCTTGTCTTATCGGTCTGGTCAGAGCCTTTTTGTGTCTTATTGGTCTGGTCAGAGCCTTTTCTTGTCTTATCGGTCTGGTCAGAGCCTTTTGGTGTCTTATCGGTCTGGTCAGAGCCTTTTGGTGTCTTATTGGTCTGGTCAGAGCCTTTTGGTGTCTTATCGGTCTGGTCAGAGCCTTTTGGTGTCTTATTGGTCTGGTCAGAGCCTTTTCTTGTCTTATCGGTCTGGTCAGAGCCTTTTGGTGTCTTATTGGTCTGGTCAGAGCCTTTTTGGTGTCTTATTGGTCTGGTCAGAGCCTTTTGGTGTCTTATCGGTCTGGTCAGAGCCTTTTTTTGTCTTATTGGTCTGGTCAGAGCCTTTTTGTGTCTTATTGGTCTGGTCAGAGCCTTTTTGTGTCTTATTGGTCTGGTCAGAGCCTTTTCTTGTCTTATCGGTCTGGTCAGAGCCTTTTCTTGTCTTATTGGTCTGGTCAGAGCCTTTTTGTGTCTTATTGGTCTGGTCAGAGCCTTTTGGTGTCTTATTGGTCTGGTCAGAGCCTTTTTGTGTCTTATTGGTCTGGTCAGAGCCTTTTTGTGTCTTATTGGTCTGGTCAGAGCCTTTTCTTGTCTTATCGGTCTGGTCAGAGCCTTTTGGTGTCTTATTGGTCTGGTCAGAGCCTTTTCTTGTCTTATCGGTCTGGTCAGAGCCTTTTTGTGTCTTATTGGTCTGGTCAGAGCCTTTTCTTGTCTTATCGGTCTGGTCAGAGCCTTTTGGTGTCTTATTGGTCTGGTCAGAGCCTTTTCTTGTCTTATTGGTCTGGTCAGAGCCTTTTCTTGTCTTATCGGTCTGGTCAGAGCCTTTTGGTGTCTTATCGGTCTGGTCAGAGCCTTTTTGTGTCTTATTGGTCTGGTCAGAGCCTTTTTGTGTCTTATTGGTCTGGTCAGAGCCTTTTGGTGTCTTATCAGTCTGGTCAGAGCCTTTTTGTGTCTTATCGGTCTGGTCAGAGCCTTTTGGTGTCTTATCGGTCTGGTCAGAGCCTTTTGGTGTCTTATTGGTCTGGTCAGAGCCTTTTCTTGTCTTATCGGTCTGGTCAGAGCCTTTTGGTGTCTTATTGGTCTGGTCAGAGCCTTTTGGTGTCTTATCAGTCTGGTCAGAGCCTTTTTGTGTCTTATCGGTCTGGTCAGAGCCTTTTGGTGTCTTATCAGTCTGGTCAGAGCCTTTTTGTGTCTTATCGGTCTGGTCAGAGCCTTTTGGTGTCTTATCGGTCTGGTCAGAGCCTTTTGGTGTCTTATTGGTCTGGTCAGAGCCTTTTCTTGTCTTATCGGTCTGGTCAGAGCCTTTTCTTGTCTTATTGGTCTGGTCAGAGCCTTTTCTTGTCTTATCGGTCTGGTCAGAGCCTTTTGGTGTCTTATCGGTCTGGTCAGAGCCTTTTGGTGTCTTATTGGTCTGGTCAGAGCCTTTTGGTGTCTTATCGGTCTGGTCAGAGCCTTTTCTTGTCTTATCGGTCTGGTCAGAGCCTTTTTGTGTCTTATTGGTCTGGTCAGAGCCTTTTTGTGTCTTATTGGTCTGGTCAGAGCCTTTTGGTGTCTTATTGGTCTGGTCAGAGCCTTTTCTTGTCTTATCGGTCTGGTCAGAGCCTTTTGGTGTCTTATCGGTCTGGTCAGAGCCTTTTGGTGTCTTATCGGTCTGGTCAGAGCCTTTTGGTGTCTTATTGGTCTGGTCAGAGCCTTTTTGGTGTCTTATCGGTCTGGTCAGAGCCTTTTGGTGTCTTATTGGTCTGGTCAGAGCCTTTTGGTGTCTTATCGGTCTGGTCAGAGCCTTTTTGTGTCTTATTGGTCTGGTCAGAGCCTTTTTGTGTCTTATTGGTCTGGTCAGAGCCTTTTTGTGTCTTATTGGTCTGGTCAGAGCCTTTTGGTGTCTTATTGGTCTGGTCAGAGCCTTTTTGTGTCTTATTGGTCTGGTCAGAGCCTTTTTGTGTCTTATTGGTCTGGTCAGAGCCTTTTCTTGTCTTATTGGTCTGGTCAGAGCCTTTTGGTGTCTTATTGGTCTGGTCAGAGCCTTTTCTTGTCTTATTGGTCTGGTCAGAGCCTTTTCTTGTCTTATCGGTCTGGTCAGAGCCTTTTGGTGTCTTATTGGTCTGGTCAGAGCCTTTTTTTGTCTTATTGGTCTGGTCAGAGCCTTTTTTTGTCTTATTGGTCTGGTCAGAGCCTTTTCTTGTCTTATTGGTCTGGTCAGAGCCTTTTTGTGTCTTATTGGTCTGGTCAGAGCCTTATCTTGTCTTATCGGTCTGGTCAGAGCCTTTTGGTGTCTTATTGGTCTGGTCAGAGCCTTTTCTTGTCTTATTGGTCTGGTCAGAGCCTTTTCTTGTCTTATCGGTCTGGTCAGAGCCTTTTGGTGTCTTATCGGTCTGGTCAGAGCCTTTTTGTGTCTTATTGGTCTGGTCAGAGCCTTTTCTTGTCTTATCGGTCTGGTCAGAGCCTTTTTGTGTCTTATTGGTCTGGTCAGAGCCTTTTCTTGTCTTATTGGTCTGGTCAGAGCCTTTTCTTGTCTTATCGGTCTGGTCAGAGCCTTTTGGTGTCTTATCGGTCTGGTCAGAGCCTTTTGGTGTCTTATTGGTCTGGTCAGAGCCTTTTGGTGTCTTATCGGTCTGGTCAGAGCCTTTTGGTGTCTTATTGGTCTGGTCAGAGCCTTTTTTTGTCTTATCGGTCTGGTCAGAGCCTTTTGGTGTCTTATTGGTCTGGTCAGAGCCTTTTTTTGTCTTATTGGTCTGGTCGGAGCCTTTTTTTGTCTTATCGGTCTGGTCAGAGCCTTTTGGTGTCTTATCGGTCTGGTCAGAGCCTTTTGGTGTCTTATTGGTCTGGTCAGACCCTTTTCTTGTCTTATTGGTCTGGTCAGAGCCTTTTGGTGTCTTATCGGTCTGGTCAGAGCCTTTTGGTGTCTTATCGGTCTGGTCAGAGCCTTTTGGTGTCTTATCGGTCTGGTCAGAGCCTTTTTGGTGTCTTATCTGTCTGGTCAGAGCCTTTTTGTGTCTTATTGGTCTGGTCAGACCCTTTTCTTGTCTTATTGGTCTGGTCAGAGCCTTTTGGTGTCTTATCGGTCTGGTCAGAGCCTTTTCTTGTCTTATTGGTCTGGTCAGAGCCTTTTGGTGTCTTATCGGTCTGGTCAGAGCCTTTTCTTGTCTTATTGGTCTGGTCAGAGCCTTTTGGTGTCTTATCGGTCTGGTCAGAGCCTTTTCTTGTCTTATTGGTCTGGTCAGAGCCTTTTTGTGTCTTATCGGTCTGGTCAGAGTCTTTTTTTTGTCTTATCGGTCTGGTCAGAGCCTTTTTTTTGTCTTATCGGTCTGGTCAGAGCCTTTTTTTTGTCTTATCGGTCTGGTCAGAGCCTTTTGGTGTCTTATTGGTCTGGTCAGAGCCTTTTGGTGTCTTATCGGTCTGGTCAGAGCCTTTTGGTGTCTTATCGGTCTGGTCAGAGCCTTTTCTTGTCTTATTGGTCTGGTCAGAGCCTTTTGGTGTCTTATTGGTCTGGTCAGAGCCTTTTTGTGTCTTATCGGTCTGGTCAGAGTCTTTTTTTTGTCTTATCGGTCTGGTCAGAGCCTTTTTTTTGTCTTATCGGTCTGGTTAGAGCCTTTTGGTGTCTTATCGGTCTGGTCAGAGCCTTTTTTTGTCTTATTGGTCTGGTCAGAGCCTTTTTGTGTCTTATTGGTCTGGTCAGACCCTTTTCTTGTCTTATTGGTCTGGTCAGAGCCTTTTGGTGTCTTATCGGTCTGGTCAGAGCCTTTTGGTGTCTTATCGGTCTGGTCAGAGCCTTTTGGTGTCTTATCGGTCTGGTCAGAGCCTTTTTTTTGTCTTATCGGTCTGGTCAGAGCCTTTTGGTGTCTTATCGGTCTGGTCAGAGTCTTTTTTTTGTCTTATCGGTCTGGTCAGAGCCTTTTTTTGTCTTATCGGTCTGGTCAGAGCCTTTTGGTGTCTTATCGGTCTGGTCAGAGCCTTTTGGTGTCTTATCGATCTGGTCAGAGCCTTTTTTTGTCTTATTGGTCTGGTCAGAGCCTTTTGTTGTCTTATTGGTCTGGTCAGAGCCTTTTGGTGTCTTATTGGTCTGGTCAGAGCCTTTTGGTGTCTTATTGGTCTGGTCAGAGCCTTTCTGGTGTCTTATTGGTCTGGTCAGAGCCTTTTGGTGTCTTATCGGTCTGGTCAGAGCCTTTTGGTGTCTTATCGGTCTGGTCAGAGCCTTTTCTTGTCTTATTGGTCTGGTCAGAGCCTTTTTGGTGTCTTATCTGTCTGGTCAGAGCCTTTTTGTGTCTTATCGGTCTGGTCAGAGCCTTTTTTTTGTCTTATCGGTCTGGTCAGAGCCTTTTGGTGTCTTATTGGTCTGGTCAGAGCCTTTTGGTGTCTTATCGGTCTGGTCAGAGCCTTTTGGTGTCTTATCGGTCTGGTCAGAGCCTTTCTTGTCTTATTGGTCTGGTCAGAGCCTTTTGGTGTCTTATTGGTCTGGTCAGAGTCTTTTTTTTGTCTTATCGGTCTGGTCAGAGCCTTTTTTTTGTCTTATCGGTCTGGTCAGAGCCTTTTTTTGTCTTATTGGTCTGGTCAGAGCCTTTTTGTGTCTTATTGGTCTGGTCAGACCCTTTTCTTGTCTTATTGGTCTGGTCAGAGCCTTTTGGTGTCTTATCGGTCTGGTCAGAGCCTTTTTTTGTCTTATTGGTCTGGTCAGAGCCTTTTTGTGTCTTATTGGTCTGGTCAGAGCCTTTTTGTGTCTTATCGGTCTGGTCAGAGTCTTTTTTTTGTCTTATCGGTCTGGTCAGAGCCTTTTTTTTGTCTGATCGGTCTGGTCAGAGCCTTTTTTTTGTCTTATCGGTCTGGTCAGAGCCTTTTGGTGTCTTATTGGTCTGGTCAGAGCCTTTTGGTGTCTTATCGGTCTGGTCAGAGCCTTTTGGTGTCTTATCGGTCTGGTCAGAGCCTTTTCTTGTCTTATTGGTCTGGTCAGAGCCTTTTGGTGTCTTATTGGTCTGGTCAGAGCCTTTTTGTGTCTTATCGGTCTGGTCAGAGTCTTTTTTTTGTCTTATCGGTCTGGTCAGAGCCTTTTTTTTGTCTTATCGGTCTGGTTAGAGCCTTTTGGTGTCTTATCGGTCTGGTCAGAGCCTTTTTTTGTCTTATTGGTCTGGTCAGAGCCTTTTTGTGTCTTATTGGTCTGGTCAGACCCTTTTCTTGTCTTATTGGTCTGGTCAGAGCCTTTTGGTGTCTTATCGGTCTGGTCAGAGCCTTTTGGTGTCTTATCGGTCTGGTCAGAGCCTTTTGGTGTCTTATCGGTCTGGTCAGAGCCTTTTCTTGTCTTATTGGTCTGGTCAGAGCCTTTTGGTGTCTTATCGGTCTGGTCAGAGCCTTTTCTTGTCTTATTGGTCTGGTCAGAGCCTTTTGGTGTCTTATCGGTCTGGTCAGAGCCTTTTTGTGTCTTATCGGTCTGGTCAGAGTCTTTTTTTTGTCTTATCGGTCTGGTCAGAGCCTTTTTTTTGTCTTATCGGTCTGGTCAGAGCCTTTTTGTGTCTTATTGGTCTGGTCAGACCCTTTTCTTGTCTTATTGGTCTGGTCAGAGCCTTTTGGTGTCTTATCGGTCTGGTCAGAGCCTTTTGGTGTCTTATCGGTCTGGTCAGAGCCTTTTCTTGTCTTATTGGTCTGGTCAGAGCCTTTTGGTGTCTTATTGGTCTGGTCAGAGCCTTTTTGGTGTCTTATTGGTCTGGTCAGAGCCTTTTTGGTGTCTTATCTGTCTGGTCAGAGCCTTTTTGTGTCTTATCGGTCTGGTCAGAGTCTTTTTTTTGTCTTATCGGTCTGGTCAGAGCCTTTTTTTTGTCTTATCGGTCTGGTCAGAGCCTTTTTGTGTCTTATTGGTCTGGTCAGACCCTTTTCTTGTCTTATTGGTCTGGTCAGAGCCTTTTGGTGTCTTATCGGTCTGGTCAGAGCCTTTTGGTGTCTTATCGGTCTGGTCAGAGCCTTTTCTTGTCTTATTGGTCTGGTCAGAGCCTTTTGGTGTCTTATCGGTCTGGTCAGAGCCTTTTCTTGTCTTATTGGTCTGGTCAGAGTCTTTTTGTGTCTTATTGGTCTGGTCAGACCCTTTTCTTGTCTTATTGGTCTGGTCAGAGCCTTTTGGTGTCTTATCGGTCTGGTCAGAGCCTTTTCTTGTCTTATTGGTCTGGTCAGAGCCTTTTGGTGTCTTATCGGTCTGGTCAGAGCCTTTTCTTGTCTTATTGGTCTGGTCAGAGCCTTTTGGTGTCTTATCGGTCTGGTCAGAGCCTTTTCTTGTCTTATTGGTCTGGTCAGAGCCTTTTCTTGTCTTATTGGTCTGGTCAGAGCCTTTTGGTGTCTTATTGGTCTGGTCAGAGCCTTTTGGTGTCTTATCGGTCTGGTCAGAGCCTTTTTTTGTCTTATCGGTCTGGTCAGAGCCTTTTGGTGTCTTATTGGTCTGGTCAGAGCCTTTTGGTGTCTTATCGGTCTGGTCAGAGCCTTTTGGTGTCTTATCGGTCTGGTCAGAGCCTTTTCTTGTCTTATTGGTCTGGTCAGAGCCTTTTGGTGTCTTATTGGTCTGGTCAGAGTCTTTTTTTTGTCTTATCGGTCTGGTTAGAGCCTTTTGGTGTCTTATCGGTCTGGTCAGAGCCTTTTTTTGTCTTATTGGTCTGGTCAGAGCCTTTTTGTGTCTTATTGGTCTGGTCAGACCCTTTTCTTGTCTTATTGGTCTGGTCAGAGCCTTTTGGTGTCTTATCGGTCTGGTCAGAGCCTTTTGGTGTCTTATCGGTCTGGTCAGAGCCTTTTCTTGTCTTATTGGTCTGGTCAGAGCCTTTTGGTGTCTTATTGGTCTGGTCAGAGCCTTTTTGGTGTCTTATTGGTCTGGTCAGAGCCTTTTTGGTGTCTTATCTGTCTGGTCAGAGCCTTTTTGTGTCTTATCGGTCTGGTCAGAGTCTTTTTTTTGTCTTATCGGTCTGGTCAGAGCCTTTTTTTGTCTTATCGGTCTGGTCAGAGCCTTTTTGTGTCTTATTGGTCTGGTCAGACCCTTTTCTTGTCTTATTGGTCTGGTCAGAGCCTTTTGGTGTCTTATCGGTCTGGTCAGAGCCTTTTGTGTCTTATCGGTCTGGTCAGAGCCTTTTGGTGTCTTATCGGTCTGGTCAGAGCCTTTTTGGTGTCTTATCTGTCTGGTCAGAGCCTTTTTGTGTCTTATTGGTCTGGTCAGACCCTTTTCTTGTCTTATTGGTCTGGTCAGAGCCTTTTGGTGTCTTATCGGTCTGGTCAGAGCCTTTTCTTGTCTTATTGGTCTGGTCAGAGCCTTTTGGTGTCTTATCGGTCTGGTCAGAGCCTTTTCTTGTCTTATTGGTCTGGTCAGAGCCTTTTGGTGTCTTATCGGTCTGGTCAGAGCCTTTTCTTGTCTTATTGGTCTGGTCAGAGCCTTTTTGTGTCTTATCGGTCTGGTCAGAGCCTTTTTTTTGTCTTATCGGTCTGGTCAGAGCCTTTTGGTGTCTTATTGGTCTGGTCAGAGCCTTTTGGTGTCTTATCGGTCTGGTCAGAGCCTTTTGGTGTCTTATCGGTCTGGTCAGAGCCTTTTCTTGTCTTATTGGTCTGGTCAGAGCCTTTTGGTGTCTTATTGGTCTGGTCAGAGCCTTTTTGTGTCTTATCGGTCTGGTCAGAGTCTTTTTTTTGTCTTATCGGTCTGGTCAGAGCCTTTTTTTTGTCTTATCGGTCTGGTTAGAGCCTTTTGGTGTCTTATCGGTCTGGTCAGAGCCTTTTTTTGTCTTATTGGTCTGGTCAGAGCCTTTTGGTGTCTTATCGGTCTGGTCAGAGCCTTTTGGTGTCTTATCGGTCTGGTCAGAGCCTTTTGGTGTCTTATCGGTCTGGTCAGAGCCTTTTCTTGTCTTATTGGTCTGGTCAGAGCCTTTTGGTGTCTTATCGGTCTGGTCAGAGCCTTTTCTTGTCTTATTGGTCTGGTCAGAGCCTTTTGGTGTCTTATCGGTCTGGTCAGAGCCTTTTCTTGTCTTATTGGTCTGGTCAGAGCCTTTTTGTGTCTTATCGGTCTGGTCAGAGTCTTTTTTTTGTCTTATCGGTCTGGTCAGAGCCTTTTTTTTGTCTTATCGGTCTGGTCAGAGCCTTTTTTTTGTCTTATCGGTCTGGTCAGAGCCTTTTGGTGTCTTATTGGTCTGGTCAGAGCCTTTTGGTGTCTTATCGGTCTGGTCAGAGCCTTTTGGTGTCTTATCGGTCTGGTCAGAGCCTTTTTGTGTCTTATCGGTCTGGTCAGAGTCTTTTTTTTGTCTTATCGGTCTGGTCAGAGCCTTTTTTTTGTCTTATCGGTCTGGTTAGAGCCTTTTGGTGTCTTATCGGTCTGGTCAGAGCCTTTTTTGTCTTATTGGTCTGGTCAGAGCCTTTTTGTGTCTTATTGGTCTGGTCAGACCCTTTTCTTGTCTTATTGGTCTGGTCAGAGCCTTTTGGTGTCTTATCGGTCTGGTCAGAGCCTTTTGGTGTCTTATCGGTCTGGTCAGAGCCTTTTGGTGTCTTATCGGTCTGGTCAGAGCCTTTTTTTTTGTCTTATCGGTCTGGTCAGAGCCTTTTGGTGTCTTATCGGTCTGGTCAGAGTCTTTTTTTTGTCTTATCGGTCTGGTCAGAGCCTTTTTTTGTCTTATCGGTCTGGTCAGAGCCTTTTGGTGTCTTATCGGTCTGGTCAGAGCCTTTTGGTGTCTTATCGATCTGGTCAGAGCCTTTTTTTGTCTTATTGGTCTGGTCAGAGCCTTTTGGTGTCTTATTGGTCTGGTCAGAGCCTTTTGGTGTCTTATTGGTCTGGTCAGAGCCTTTTGGTGTCTTATTGGTCTGGTCAGAGCCTTTCTGGTGTCTTATTGGTCTGGTCAGAGCCTTTTGGTGTCTTATCGGTCTGGTCAGAGCCTTTTGGTGTCTTATCGGTCTGGTCAGAGCCTTTTCTTGTCTTATTGGTCTGGTCAGAGCCTTTTTGGTGTCTTATCTGTCTGGTCAGAGCCTTTTTGTGTCTTATCGGTCTGGTCAGAGCCTTTTTTTTGTCTTATCGGTCTGGTCAGAGCCTTTTGGTGTCTTATTGGTCTGGTCAGAGCCTTTTGGTGTCTTATCGGTCTGGTCAGAGCCTTTTGGTGTCTTATCGGTCTGGTCAGAGACTTTTCTTGTCTTATTGGTCTGGTCAGAGTCTTTTTTTTGTCTTATCGGTCTGGTCAGAGCCTTTTTTTTGTCTTATCGGTCTGGTCAGAGCCTTTTTTTGTCTTATTGGTCTGGTCAGAGCCTTTTTGTGTCTTATTGGTCTGGTCAGACCCTTTTCTTGTCTTATTGGTCTGGTCAGAGCCTTTTGGTGTCTTATCGGTCTGGTCAGAGCCTTTTTTTTGTCTTATTGGTCTGGTCAGAGCCTTTTTGTGTCTTATTGGTCTGGTCAGACCCTTTTCTTGTCTTATTGGTCTGGTCAGAGCCTTTTGGTGTCTTATCGGTCTGGTCAGAGCCTTTTGGTGTCTTATCGGTCTGGTCAGAGCCTTTTCTTGTCTTATTGGTCTGGTCAGAGCCTTTTGGTGTCTTATTGGTCTGGTCAGAGCCTTTTTGGTGTCTTATCTGTCTGGTCAGAGCCTTTTTGTGTCTTATCGGTCTGGTCAGAGTCTTTTTTTTGTCTTATCGGTCTGGTCAGAGCATTTTTTTTGTCTTATCGGTCTGGTCAGAGCCTTTTTGTGTCTTATTGGTCTGGTCAGACCCTTTTCTTGTCTTATTGGTCTGGTCAGAGCCTTTTGGTGTCTTATCGGTCTGGTCAGAGCCTTTTGGTGTCTTATCGGTCTGGTCAGAGCCTTTTCTTGTGTTATTGGTCTGGTCAGAGCCTTTTGGTGTCTTATCGGTCTGGTCAGAGCCTTTTCTTGTCTTATTGGTCTGGTCAGAGCCTTTTTGTGTCTTATTGGTCTGGTCAGACCCTTTTCTTGTCTTATTGGTCTGGTCAGAGCCTTTTGGTGTCTTATCGGTCTGGTCAGAGCCTTTTCTTGTCTTATTGGTCTGGTCAGAGCCTTTTGGTGTCTTATCGGTCTGGTCAGAGCCTTTTCTTGTCTTATTGGTCTGGTCAGAGCCTTTTGGTGTCTTATCGGTCTGGTCAGAGCCTTTTGGTGTCTTATTGGTCTGGTCAGAGCCTTTTCTTGTCTTATTGGTCTGGTCAGAGCCTTTTGGTGTCTTATTGGTCTGGTCAGAGCCTTTTGGTGTCTTATCGGTCTGGTCAGAGCCTTTTCTTGTCTTATTGGTCTGGTCAGAGCCTTTTCTTGTCTTATTGGTCTGGTCAGAGCCTTTTGGTGTCTTATTGGTCTGGTCAGAGCCTTTTGGTGTCTTATCGGTCTGGTCAGAGCCTTTTTTTGTCTTATTGGTCTGGTCAGAGCCTTTTTGTGTCTTATTGGTCTGGTCAGACCCTTTTCTTGTCTTATTGGTCTGGTCAGAGCCTTTTGGTGTCTTATCGGTCTGGTCAGAGCCTTTTGGTGTCTTATCGGTCTGGTCAGAGCCTTTTCTTGTCTTATTGGTCTGGTCAGAGCCTTTTGTGTCTTATTGGTCTGGTCAGAGCCTTTTTGGTGTCTTATTGGTCTGGTCAGAGCCTTTTTGGTGTCTTATCTGTCTGGTCAGAGCCTTTTTGTGTCTTATCGGTCTGGTCAGAGTCTTTTTTTTGTCTTATCGGTCTGGTCAGAGCCTTTTTTTTGTCTTATTGGTCTGGTCAGAGCCTTTTTGTGTCTTATTGGTCTGGTCAGACCCTTTTCTTGTCTTATTGGTCTGGTCAGAGCCTTTTGGTGTCTTATCGGTCTGGTCAGAGCCTTTTCTTGTCTTATTGGTCTGGTCAGAGCCTTTTGGTGTCTTATCGGTCTGGTCAGAGCCTTTTCTTGTCTTATTGGTCTGGTCAGAGCCTTTTGGTGTCTTATCGGTCTGGTCAGAGCCTTTTCTTGTCTTATTGGTCTGGTCAGAGCCTTTTCTTGTCTTATTGGTCTGGTCAGAGCCTTTGGTGTCTTATCTGTCTGGTCAGAGCCTTTTGGTGTCTTATTGGTCTGGTCAGAGCCTTTTGGTGTCCTATCGGTCTGGTCAGAGCCTTTTCTTGTCTTATTGGTCTGGTCAGAGCCTTTTTGTGTCTTATTGGTCTGGTCAGAGCCTTTTGTGTATTATCGGTCTGGTCAGAGCCTTTTTGTGTCTTATTGGTCTGGTCAGAGCCTTTTTGTGTCTTATTGGTCTGGTCAGAGCCTTTTGGTGTCTTATCGGTCTGGTCAGAGCCTTTTCTTGTCTTATTGGTCTGGTCAGAGCCTTTTTGTGTCTTATTGGTCTGGTCAGACCCTTTTCTTGTCTTATTGGTCTGGTCAGAGCCTTTTGGTGTCTTATCGGTCTGGTCAGAGCCTTTTCTTGTCTTATTGGTCTGGTCAGAGCCTTTTGGTGTCTTATCGGTCTGGTCAGAGCCTTTTCTTGTCTTATTGGTCTGGTCAGAGCCTTTTGGTGTCTTATCGGTCTGGTCAGAGCCTTTTCTTGTCTTATTGGTCTGGTCAGAGCCTTTTCTTGTCTTATTGGTCTGGTCAGAGCCTTTTGTGTCTTATTGGTCTGGTCAGAGCCTTTTGGTGTCTTATCGGTCTGGTCAGAGCCTTTTTTTGTCTTATTGGTCTGGTCAGAGCCTTTTTGTGTCTTATTGGTCTGGTCAGACCCTTTTCTTGTCTTATTGGTCTGGTCAGAGCCTTTTGGTGTCTTATCGGTCTGGTCAGAGCCTTTTGGTGTCTTATCGGTCTGGTCAGAGCCTTTTCTTGTCTTATTGGTCTGGTCAGAGCCTTTTGGTGTCTTATTGGTTGGTCAGAGCCTTTTGGTGTCTTATTGGTCTGGTCAGAGCTTCTTTTCTTGGTGTCTTATCTGTCTGGTCAGAGCCTTTTTGTGTCT
>NC_084732.1:101312335-101347335 GCF_033978785.1 Entelurus aequoreus | reverse complement strand
TGATATATAATGTAGGAACCAGAATATTAATAACAGAAAGAAATGGGGGGAGGGAGTTTTTTTGGGTCGGTGCACTAATTGTAAGTGTATCTTGTGTTTTTTATGTTGATTTAATAAAAAAATAAAATAAAAATAAAAAAAACGATACAGATAATAAAAAAAACCGATACCGATAATTTCCGATATTACATTTTAACGCATTATCGGCCGATATTATCGGACATCCCTAGTTTAAATTATGATTCAAATTATTTGTATATTTCTGGCAAATTGATAAATATTTTTCTGTTACAAACTAAAAAAACAATGTTAAAGTTATTTGTTGTAAGTTCATCTTTTAAAAAAAGTGTTTTCTTCAAAGGTAACAAGGATACAATGTCATGCAGAGGTGTACTTATAACGGAAAACATTTAAAACGTGTAACTTTGCTCAACAATCTGAATTTATTGTTATTTATTGAGTTTTTTTGTTGTATCTTTAGAAAAAATATTTTGAACTATAATATTGGATGTGAAGTAATTGGAGTTTTTAATATGTCAATAATTCCATTTATTTTGGTTTATTATTATTTTATAAGCAATGACAGTTTTAAAGAAAAACACAACTTGCATGGCAGCTTTGTTAGGCAACATTGCAACTTTTTTTTTCTTACATGTTTGCTCTTTTGCTCCACTTTTTTATGTTTTTTGTTGTTTTTTGAATAGCATTTTTAGAAGGTGCCGTCCTAAAATGAGCTGTGGGCCACACTTTGTACACCTCAGACCGAGACAATAGTAACGGACCTCCCGAGTCTGAGCTGACTTTGGTAGTTTTTCCTTTTCCAACTGGAAGTTGTCCAACTACAGCAGACACCTGCAGGACATGGTTTCTTTCCCCCCCCGTCCAAGTTTGCAAAGAAACAGTAGTGAAGTTGCAGCTGCGGCACAGGCGCTGTGGATGAGGACGCCGAGGCCACGGGCGCCATAAAGGAAAGACCACTTTCAAGTGGCGCTTTGATAGGAAGACAGACACTCGGGGTTTAGGACCGACCGGCAACTCCTCGCTCACTCATGTCAGCCGTCCATCAAACTGTCACAGTTTCCATGGTTAGCAGCACAGGGGCCGCTGGGGGCCACAGGCATGAAAAGCTCTGCCTTCTCCTTCATTACCGGAGGGACACGCCAGCGCCGCTGCGACAAAACCCCAGTGAATACGCTCGCAGGTGCACGCTCGGCTCCGTGCTAATCAAATGTCAGCCTGACAATGTCTGTTAGCACGTTAGCATGTCGCCAACCTCAAGCCTCTTGGAGTCTGCTAATTGATTCCCGCTCCTCTGGGAACCGGGCCCTTGTTCCAGTTTCAGTCCCTCCAGGATTTGGCGGCCAAACGTGCCGGAATTTTTCAGAAAGTTGCAGCAAAAGTTGCAACGTCGAACAAGCTGGTGATTTGATAACTTTGCTAGCAATGTTTGAAGTCGGGGTGTCCAAAGTGCGGCCCGGGGGGCTCTTTGTGGCCCTCAGCTCATTTTGTGACATTCTAAAGAAACATACAAAAGTGGAATAAAAGAGCAAACTGGTGAAATGTAACAAGATAAAGTTGCAGCGTTGACTCGAATAACACAAAACTAGGGATGTCCGATAAATGCGTTAAAATGTAATATCGGAAATTATCTGTATCGTTTTTTTTATTATCTGTATCGTTTTTTTTTTGTGTTTTTTTATTTTATTTTTATTATTAAATCAACATAAAAAACACAAGATACACTTACAATTAGTGCACCAACCCAAAAAACCTCCCTCCCCCCATTTCTTTCTGTTATCAATATTCTGGTTCCTACATTATATATCAATATATATCAATACAGTCTGCAAGGGATACAGTCCGTAAGCACACATGATTGTGCGTGCTGCTGCTCCACTAATAGTACTAACCTTTAACAGTTAATTTTACTCATTTTCATTAATTACTAGTTTCTATGTAACTGTTTTTATATTGTTTTACTTTCTTTTTTATTCAAGAAAATGTTTTTAATTTAGTTATCTTATTTTATTATTTTTTAAAAAAGTACCTTATCTTCACCATACATGGTTGTCCAAATTAGGCATAATAATGTGTTAATTCCACGACTGCATATATCGGTTGATATCGGTATCGGTTGATATCAGTATCGGTAATTAAAGAGTTGGACAATATCGGAATATCGGATATCGGCAAAAAGCCATTAATCGGACATCCCTACACAAAACTGCCATTGTTCCCAATATAATAATGAATATAAATCGATGTTATGATTTATTGACCTATTAAAGGCTCAGATTAATTCACATCAAATATTCCACTTTAATATATTTTTTGGGGAAAATATTGCTTGATTTTTGTTTGCTCTAAAAAAACTACGTTTTCTTAGACAAAAAGGACATCAATCAAGAGATTTAATGGTGAAAGTAAAAAAAAAAAAAGTACTTATTTTTTAACACTTTTATGATTTGGACCATTTGGGATCCATAATGATTTTAGTGGGATTTTTTTTGTTTGTTGAAACAGTCATTATTTTAATAAATAATAATGAATATAAATCAATTTTATGATTTATTGACCTATTGAAGGCTCAAATTAATTCACATCAAATATTCCACTTTAACTTATTTTTTGGGGTAAATATTGTGTAGTTTGTGTTTGCTATAAAAATACTAAGTTTTCTTACACAAAAAATGCTGAAAGTAAAAAAAATAATGAGTTACTTATTTTTTAACACTTTTATGATTTGGACACTTTGGGATCCATCAGGAATTAGGGATTTTTTTTTTTTTAAAGGTCATTATTCTAATAAATAATAATGAATATAAATCAATGTTATGATTTATTGACCTACAAAAAGGGCAAGGATCAAAAGATTTAATGCTGAAAGTAAAAAAAAAAATTAGTGACTTATTTTTTAACACTTTTATGATTTGGACCCTTTGGGATCCATCAGGATTTTAGTGGGATTATTATTTTTTTTAAACGGTCATTATTTTAATAAATAATAATGAAAATAAATCAATGTTATGATTTATTGACCTATTGAAGGCTCAAATTAATTCACATCAAATATTCCACTTTAACATATTTTTTGGGGTAAATATTGTGTAGTTTGTGTTTGCTATAAAAATACTAAGTTTTCTTAGACAAAAAGGGCAAAGATCAAGAGATTTAATGCCGAAAGTAAAAAAAAAAATAAAAAAAAAAGAGTTACTTATTTTTTCAACACTTTTATGATTTGGACATTTTGGGATTCATCAGGATTTTTGTGGGATTTATTTATATTTTTTAAAAGGTCATTATTTGAATAAATAATAATTAATATAAATAAATGTTATGATTTATTGATCTATTGAAGGCTCAAATTAATTCACATGAAATATTCCACTTTAACATATTTTTTGGGGAAAATATTGCTTAGTTTTAGTTTGCTCTAAAAAACAACTAAGTTTTCTTAGACAAAAAGGGCAAGGATGAAGAGATTTAATGCCAAAAGTAAAAAAAAAAAAAAAAGACTTATTTTTTAACACTTTTATGATTTGGACCCTTTGGGATCCATAAGGATTTTACTGGGATTTTTTTTTTTTTAAACGGTCATTATTTTAATAAATAATAATGAAAATAAATCAATGTTATGATTTATTGACCTATTGAAGGCTGAAATTAATTCACATCAAATATTCCACTTTAACATATTTTTGGGGGTAAATATTGTGTAGTTTGTGTTTGCTATAAAAATACTAAGTTTTTGTAGGCAAAAAGGGCAAGGATCAAGACATTTAATGCCGAAAGTTTAAAAAAAAAAGAGCTACTTATTTTTGAACACTTTTATGATTTGGACTCTTTGGGATCCATAAGAATTTTAGTATTCAGTGTATAAATAATAACACATCTCTCTTCCTGTTGTGCATGCTTTCCTTACTCGCTACGAATGTGACCTGTGCCTTTTAAAATCCTCGAGCTTTTCAAATAAATCTAAGGAAGCCAATTTTGTTTGACTACTTGATTAGAAAATTCCCAATACAATATCGTACATTCCCCAGAAGGCTTAGCGCTGTAGACAGGAACTGGAAGTAGGTCTGGGGCCGTACTTATCAAGCTTCTTAGAATTACTCCTAAGAAGTCTGCTAAGAGTTGACTTAAGAGTAAATAAATTCTTCGCTGAAAGCTGCACTTAAAAGTTAGTTATCAAGCGTCTTACTCACACTTTCAGCGAAGTGTAGGACTGAATCTTAAGTGTCACACTCAGAGCTGAATTACGACATTACTATGTGCCGTAAACGGAATTTTAGGTGACGTCATTTCTGTGTCCATAGAAATGACCAATCACGGAAGGGAATCCCTTGTCTAAGAATAAAGAAATACCTTGGAAATATTTAAGTGGACAATGGGAGTGTATATTTTGACAATAAACTACAAAATAATACAAAACAAACTAGTCCCCGCCGGCACTCACACTACCGCTCCCTCTCTTCTCTCGCCCACACACTCACTGACGTCACTCACCTCACGGCCACACACATACGCTACTCTCATAACGTTTTCTTTCCAATTCATTAATTAGGCAACTAATTTCAAACTGGTGTGGGTGGCTCTATATATACTAGCCCACTGCAGCCACATGCAGAAATCAACAAGGAATCGAAAAGTATTAAATCTGTGACAAAAATAATATCCGCTCTGTTTGATCAGCTGCTCGTCATCAAAAAAAAAAAAAACATTGTTCCGTTCCCTGAACGTTCGCGCACGTCCCTCTCGCCTCAGTGCCATCCCCTGCTGGCAACTCCTAACCACTTAAGACACCTCTGAAGGTCTCTTAAATATCGTGGAGAGTAGGAGTGATTCTTAGACTTAAAAACGTTGATAAAAAGCTTTTATTCTTAAGTTTGAGAGTAGGACTAAATTTCGCAAATTCTCAGGACTTAAGTGTAAAATGGCACTCTAAGAAGCTTGATAAGTACGGCCCCTGAGCTGCAACAAATGTGTGTTTTGATCAATAAATAGTTGTTACATGTTATTGTCCACACATCAAGTTTTGATCAGAAGGTTGATGTGCACGTTTGAGCGACAATCAGAGACTCGTTTGATTTGCCAAAATGTGCGATGAAGTCGCGGACCGTGAGGCCATGCATCGTTTTGCGAGAATTTGTCGTATTTTTGTGTGAATGGGCTGTGCGCGTGACGTCACTAACTAACGCAGGGATGGCAGTTTGTTGAAAAGCAGCCAGTAAAATCCTCCACGTTAACGCTGTGCAGACTTTCATCCCCAGACAAATTTAGTCCGACTTTTTCCCACCTTTGTGTTGATCTACTTTGTGCGTGACGTTAATTGATGCTGAGAAGTGTTTTCATGTCTGATTTCTGTGAATATATGAGTGTGTGTGTGTGTGTGTGTGTGTGTGTGAGTGTGTGTGTGTGAGTGTGTGTTTTGCGGCTTGTGCCAAATCATTGCCTTCTTTCTGAAGCCTCTTTGAAAAATTCATGAGGTGTTGATATATTGTGTTTGTGTGTGCACATCCTGTTGTGTGTGTGTGTGTGTGTGTGTGTGTGTTGGTGTACTTCAAAGCATAAGTGTGCATGTTAACCTTTGCTTTTGTACTTTGTACCCACAAAGCACTCCCACTACTGCAGAGTGACTGGCTGACTCTTTGCTATTAGAGTGTCTCCATTTTTTAACTGCAGACGTAACAGAGAGTCGAAGTAGGATGGAAGAGAGGTCAACAACATTGGGAAATAACACGGAAGGTGCAGTATCAGAGGGGAGGGAGCAGGAAGTTCAGTATCAGAGGGGAGGGAGCAGGAAGTTCAGTATCAGACGGGAGGGAGCAGGAAGTTCAGTATCAGAGGGGAGGGAGCAGGAGGTTCAGTATCAGAGGGGTGGGAGCAGGAGGTTCAGTATCAGAGGGGAGGGAGCAGGAAGTGCAGTATCAGAGGGGAGGGAGCAGGAAGTGCAGTATCAGAGGGGAGGGAGCAGGAAGTTCAGTATCAGAGGGGAGGGAGCAGGAGGTTCAGTATCAGAGGGGAGGGAGCAGGAAGTGCAGTATCAGAGGGGAGGGAGCAGGAAGTTCAGTATCGGAGGGGAGGGAGCAGGAAGTGCAGTATCAGAGGGGAGGGAGCAGGAAGTGCAGTATCAGACGGGAGGGAGCAGGAAGTTCAGTATGAGAGGGGAGGGAGCAGGAGGTTCAGTATCAGAGGGGTGGGAGCAGGAGGTTCAGTATCAGAGGGGAGGGAGCAGGAAGTGCAGTATCAGAGGGGAGGGAGCAGGAAGTGCAGTATCAGAGGGGAGGGAGCAGGAGGTTCAGTATCAGAGGGGAGGGCGCAGGAGGTTCAGTATCAGAGGGGAGGGAGCAGGAAGTTCAGTAACAGAGGGGAGGGAGCAGGAAGTTCAGTAATAGAGGGGAGGGAGCAGGAAGTTCAGTAATAGAGGGGAGGGAGCAGGAGACTGTTACACCCACAGTGCATCAGACTGTTACACTCACAGTGTATATATTTTTGCCATAAAAAACAAGGTTTTCTTGAAGGAAAAACTGAAATAGTTAACTTTATATCAGCGGATAGATCTGTGGTTTATCTAGAAGTTTCAGCATTGAACATCTAAAAATAAATGACTTATTTAAAACAAAAATAATAAATTGACTGAAATTAAAAAGGTAAACTGAAAAAATTTGAACAGAAAATGAACAAATGAAAATGGCCCCCACATGCCTCGATGTTTTAGTGTGTGGCCTTCAGGGGAAAAGGTGTGGACACCCTTAGTTTAAAGGGTACTCTTCCCTTGGTCTAAAGGGTACTCTGACTTTGGTCTAAAGGGTACTCTTCCCTTGGTCTAAAGTGTACTCTGACTTTGGTCTAAAGGGTACTCTTACTAGAGTACTTCTCCTACGCACAGTATGGCCACACCCTAAGTACCAGTACATTTGCACAAATAAACAACACAACATGTTTCTGCACACCAAAGTTGCGTACCAAAGGTGACAATTACGTGAATCAAACATGTCTGCATCTTATTGTGTTCCAGTCCGAGTCCTGCTCCGTGTTCTGGAGACAGACTGGTGTGTCCAAACGCTGTGTTGCTGGCATTCATTGAGGATTATGTCTTTGAGACACTCGGCCACAGATCTGGGAGTATTCCCACTGAGACTGATTATCCCAGCCTGTCACACACTCACAGGATAATTACGGGTCTCCCTAAGGTCACCCAAACCCCATCAATGGAAATACGCACACACAGCCAGGTTATTTCCTCACATACTTAAAAAAAACCATATTTAGTTTCCATGGTCACATGTGCTTTTATCACTCAGGACCTCATTTTCCACCAACCGTCCTTTCCCCAACACCCCCCCCTGGTGGCGTGTTGGTGAACGGCCGCTCGTCGTCACGGTTTGTTTGGGTTCCTGAGCTGCAAAGTGGGACTAAAGCTTTGGGATAAAACGTCCACAAGGGCAAAGTGACAATAGGGAAATTCTAGACTCCCATGCCCCCCTCGGAGCCCCCACAGAAACACAACACCAGAATCCCACCCAGAGCTCCTTCTCTTACCGCACATGCAAAGTGACCCTCCAAGAAGGTACGTCCTGTCCTTAGAACTGTTGTAGGATTTTAAAACCATGACTCAGTAATCAATGGTCATATTTCCACCTTAAATTCACATACATCAAAACATGTCTCTGGCAGATCAAATGTACTTAGTAGAGACCTAGACTTAGACTTCCTTTTTTGTACCATATGTCCCGGCAAGAAATCTGCATTCAAAGAACTCCGGCTTATTAGTGATTCCCAGAGCCCCAAAAAAGTCTGCGGGCTATAGAGCGTTTTCTATTCGGGTTCCAGTACTCTGGAATGCCCTCCCGGTAACAGTTAGAGATGCTAACTCAGTAGAAGCATTTAAGTCCCATCTTAAAACTCATTTGTATACTCTAGCCTTTAAATAGACCCCCTTTTAGACCAGTTGATCTGCCGTTTCTTTTCTTTTCTCCTTTGCCCCCCTCTCCCTTGTGGAGGGGGGGCACTGGTCCGGTGGCCATGGATGAAGTGCTGACTGTCCAGAGTTGGGACCCCGGGGTGGACCGCTCGCATGTACATCGGTTGGGGACATCTCTGCGCTGCTGACCCGTCTCCGCTCAAGATGGTCTCCTGCTGGCCCCACTATGGACTGGACTCTCACACTATTATGTTAGATTTACTATGGACTGGACTCTCACTATTATGTTAGATCCACTAAGGACTGGACTCTCACACTATTATGTTAGATTCACTATGGACTGGACTCTCACTATTATTTTAGATCCACTATGGACTGGACTCTCACAATATTATGTTAGATCCACTATGGACTGGACTCTCACACTATTATGTTAGATTCACTATGGACTGGACTCTCACTATTATGTTAGATCCACTATGGACTGGACTCTCACACTAACATGTTAGATCCACTATGGACTGGACTCTCACACTATTATGTTAGATCCACTATGGACTGGACTCTCACTATTATGTTAGATCCACTATGGACTGGACTTTCACACTATTATGTTAGATCCACTATGGACTGGACTCTCACACTATTATGTTACATCCACTATGGACTGGACTCTCACACTATTATGTTAGATCCACTATGGACTGGACTCTCACACTATTATGTTAGATCCACTATGGACTGGACTCTCACAGTATTAACTAGATCCACTATGGTCTAGACTCTCACACTATTATGTTAGATCCACTATGGACTGGACTCTCACAATATTATGTTAGATTCACTATGGACTGGACTCTCACTATTATGTTAGATCCACTATGGACTGGACTCTCACACTAACATGTTAGATCCACTATGGACTGGACTCTCACACTATTATGTTAGATCCACTATGGACTGGACTCTCACACTATTATGTTAGATCCACTATGGACTGGACTCTCACACTATTATGTTAGATCCACTACGGACTGGACTCTCTCACTATTATGTTAGATCCACTATGGACTGGACTCTCACACTATTATGTTAGATCCACTATGGACTGGACTCTCACACTATTATGTTAGATCCACTATGGACTGGACTCTCACACTATTATGTTAGATTCACTATGGACTGGACTCTCACTATTATGTTAGATCCACTATGGACTGGACTCTCACACTAACATGTTAGATCCACTATGGACTGGACTCTCACTATTATGTTAGATCCACTATGGACTGGACTCTCACACTATTATGTTAGATCCACTATGGACTGGACTCTCACACTATTATGTTAGATCCACTATGGACTGGACTCTCACACTATTATGTTAGATCCACTATGGACTGGACTCTCACTATTTTGTTAGATCCACTATGGACTGGACTCTCACACTAACATGTTAGATCCACTATGGACTGGACTCTCACACTATTATGTTAGATCCACTATGGACTGGACTCTCACACTATTATGTTAGATCCACTATGGACTGGACTCTCACACTATTATGTTAGATCCACTATGGACTGGACTCTCACTATTATGTTAGATCCACTATGGACTGGACTCTCACACTAACATGTTAGATCCACTATGGACTGGACTCTCACTATTATGTTAGATCCACTATGGACTGGACTCTCACACTATTATGTTAGATCCACTATGGACTGGACTCTCACTATTATGTTAGATTCACTATGGACTGGACTCTCACACTATTATGTTAGATCCACTATGGACTGGACTCTCACACTATTATGTTAGATCCACTATGGACTGGACTCTCACACTATTATGTTAGATCCACTATGGACTGGACTCTCACACTATTATGTTAGATCCACTATGGACTGGACTCTCACTATCTCTGACCCACTTCCAGAGGGACCCACCTCCAGAGGGAAGTGGGTCGTAAACAGCGTTGCCTTTGGTTACCGAACAGTTCAAAAGGAGAGGTCGTAAAATAGTTCAAAAAGACGTTCGTAAACCAGTTAAAAAAGGAGGTTCAAAAGAGGTCGTCTGGAAATTGGGCAGATCCTGTCTTCTCTCCGCTTTGAAGTCCTTGGGTTAGAACAATATCTTTATGTTGATTAGCATACATGAAAGAACACAGAAAACCCTCATTTTGCTTACCCCTCCTACACAGTGGAGTTTTACCAGCCTTACTCTTGGTAGGTTTCAAACACATATTGTGTCTTCTAACCAGACACTCCAATGTAACACAACATTTTTGTGATAACTTACAAACAATTATTCTAACACTTTATCCAAGTGAGAGCAGACCTTGTACAGTAAATGATCGTTTTATTACGTTTGTATATCTTGTTGAGCATACACTGCTACATGATGCTTAGTGTTGGAGCTGCATGTTACTAGATACTACATATATACTTAAATCATGTATATATTACATGTTATTATGAATGTTACTAGATACTACATATATACTTGCATCATGTATATATTACATGTTATTATGAATGTTACTAGATACTACATATATACTTACATCATGTATATATTACATGTTATTATGAATGTTACTAGATACTACATATATACTTACATCATGTATATATTACATGTTATTATGAATGTTACTAGATACTACATATATACTTACATCATGTATATATTACATGTTATTATGAACGTTACTAGATACTACATATATACTTACATCATGTACATATTACATGTTATTATGGATGTTACTAGATACTACATATATACTTACATCATGTATATATTACATGTTACTATGAATGTTACTAGATATATACTTACATCATGTATATATTACATGTTATTATGAATGTTACTAGATACAACATATATACTTACATCATGTAAATATTACATGTTATTATGAATGTTACTAGATACTACATATATACATACATCATGTATATATTACATGCTATTATGAATGTTACTAGATACTACATATATACATACATCATGTATATATTACATGTTATTATGAATGTTACTAGATACTACATATATACTTACATCATGTAAATATTACATGCTATTATGAATGTTACTAGATACTACATATATACTTACATTATGTATATATTACATGTTATTATGAATGTTACTAGATACTACATATATACTTACATCATGTATATATTACATGTTATTATGAATGTTACTAGATACTACATATATACTTACATCATGTATATATTACATGTTATTATGAATGTTTCTAGATACTACATATATACTTACATCATGTATATATTACATGTTTGTTATTAGATATTACATATATACTTACATCATGTATATATTACATGTTATTATGAATGTTACTAGATACTACACATATACTTACATAATGGAAATATTACATGTTATTATAAATGTTACTAGATACTACATATATACTTACATCATGTATATATTACATGTTATTATGAATGTTACTAGACACTACATATATACTTACATCATGTATATATTACATGTTATTATGAATGTTACTAGATACTACATATATACTTACATCATGTATATATTACATGTTACTATGAATGTTACTAGACACTACATATATACTTACATCATGTATATATTACATGTTATTATGAATGTTACTAGATACTACATATATACTTACAACATGTATATATTACATGTTATTATGAATGTTACTAGATACCAGAGGTGGGACCAAGTCATTGTTTTGCAAGTCACAAGTAAGTCTCAAGTCTTTGCCCTCAAGTCCGAGTCAAGTCTCGAGTCAAGACAGGCAAGTCCCGAGTCAAGTCCAAAGTCAAGACTGGAAAGTCTCAAGTCAAGTCCCAAGTCCTGCATTTTGAGTTTCGAGTCCTTTCAAGTCCTTTTAACCACAGACTAATATATTAACACAGATTGTGTATGCTTTTCAAACGCTGTATTTATTTATTAAAACAAGTGCATTTTAAATTGCAGGAAAGAAAATTGTGCTGACATTGCACTTTATAATAGCACTATTAACCAGTCATTTTAAACATTTGACTCATTCCTTTACAGAATAAACACATTTTAAAAATAAAGTGCAACTGTACTTATTTGTACAAAAGTGTTAACATTGAAAAAACATGACATATAACATAACAAAAAGGTTGTACTTTTTATATGTCAGGGCCATATGCTGCATTGCATTTGCAAAAGACCAAATTGGCCAAGAGTCTGTCAGTCATTTGTGCACGATGGGGGCGTAGTATGATGCCACCATGGCTGAAAACTCGCTCCACTGGAGCACTGGAGGCAGGCACTGCCAAGACTCTCATGGCCACTCGGAACAGTGAAGGAAGAGTCTTCATGTTCAATGCCCAGAACAAAAGGGCATTCTGTCCTTCAGCTATGTCAAGGTAGTGACTTAGCTGTAGTGCTGGAGTAGTCCCAACATCCTTCTTCTGTCTCTTGTGGTAAGCAGCAAACAGCCCTTCTCCTTCTCCAAGGTCCCCTTGCTCTTTTTCATCAACAAGAGGCGCAGGTTGCTCAGTCTCTGCAGCATCTTGCAGGATCAATTCTGGTAAACATGTAAAAACAATAGCAGAAACAAGAGACCTTATCATTACCATTTGTGTTGGTGATGCAGTGTGCTAGACTGAAATACTTAGTTATTGCTGCAGTCAGTTAGATCAGATTATGAGGGAAAAAGTTACATTAGACTCAGTTACATTTACCTTTAACCTGTTGTGCCACCTCTGCCTTGACGTCACGACTGACCAGCACATGGGGCTCCACCCACAACAGAGAAAAGGCTGGATCCAAGACAGCTGCTTTGAGGTAGACTGGATCTGAAAAGGGAGCAGTGATCCCATCTTGTGTCCTGGCCATTTTCACATTGATGAAGATTCCAAGAAATCTTTTGTTCAGGGATGTCTGGAGACTTCTGACCAGGCCGCTCAGAAAACAGACCTGAGGCTTCAGTTTCTCAAGGTGGTGGTTGAGGGACAAGATGGATGGAACAACAGCACTGATTGTGATGACCTTCTCCCCCTGTGTCAAATCAGTTGCTTCTCCAAATGGCTTCAAGATGTCCACCAAATCTTTCAACAGATTCCACTCCCGTGCTGTGAATGACAACTCCCTGTGCCCAGCCTTTTCTAGAACAGCACAGAGCCTTACATGATTGCACTGGAGAACAGCCTTCGCTTGCCTCAGTGTTGAGTTCCATCTTGTGTTGACTGCAGCAGGGATGCCTTTCTGTTCCCCAAATTCAGCATCAAACACATCTTTGAATGTTGTGCTTGTGTGCAGCAGTGAGCTGAGTTTAGATAACTTCGAAAGAGAAGGAGATACCACTTTTGTTTCTTTCAAACCATCTCCCACCACCAGCTGAAGAGTGTGTGCAAAACACTGCAAGCGCTTTTTCTTTGCCATAGCAACATCTACCGTTTGCTGATCTTCCACGGTTAAATCACACCAGAGCTCAGGGTCATCCAGATGATCTCCATCATCGTCATCCTCTTGTTCACTGGGGAAGCACACAGTGAATGCTTTTCGCATGTTAGCAGCATTGTCACTAATAATGTAGTCCAGTTTAGCTTTAATGTTGTATTCATCACATATAGCCTCAAATTTGTCACAGATTCGTTCAGCTGTATGTGAGCCTTTGAAGCGCTCACAAGCCAAGAGATTGGACTTGAGCTGTATCCTCTCTGCCTCTTTGTCCATCCAGTGCACAGTGACACCGAGGAATCCCCTCATCTTTCGGTCAGACCAAATGTCGACAGTCACTGAAACATGGTCAGTGTGGCTCAATTGAGTTTTTAATTTTGATCGTCTTTCTTCAGTGAGGTTCTCTGTTTTTGATGTCAGTGTTCTGCGACACACTGGGGTGTACTTGCTGTCAAGTACTGTCAGAAAGTGGCGAAAACTCTTGTTTTCCACAATAGACAGGGGCAAGTTGCAATCAATAATCAAGTCAGACAGTATTGCATTGGTGATAGCTTTCTGCTGTGGATGAGTCATACTGTAATGCCCGACACGATTGTCCAGGAACTGCGAGATTGAAGGCTGTTGTGGTCCATTTGTGATGCTTTTGTTCATCAGGTATTCTTGAAATCTGTAAGCATATTAAACAGATGTCAGAAAATCCCTTATAGCCACATATGAAAAGTACTGAAACTACTCTTTATTACTCATATTATTAATATCAATCTTAACAGTGTGTGTGTGTGGTAAACATTAGGTTACAGTTACTGCACTAGTCATGTATTTTAAAACTTATTTCGAGTTGAAGGGATAGTTCGGGATTTGTGAAGTGGGGTTGTATGAGGGACTACACGGAAAATGGCGGGCAACCCACTCACAATAGAGAGAAGTAGACAGGCTACCAGCACACGACTTAGGCTTTACAGTGCTGTGGATGGGGTCAGCAGCTATTGATTGATTGAAACTTTTATTAGTAGATTGCACAGTACAGTACATATTCCGTACAATTGACCACTAAATGGTAACACCCGAATACGTTTTTCAACTGGTTAAGTCGGGGTCCACGTTAATCAATTCATGGTACAAATATATACTATCAGCATAATACAGTCATCACACAAGTTAATAATTGGAGTATATACATTGAATTATTTACATTATGTAAATTTGTATTTTATTTTTATTTTTTTGTCATTAAAAAATACAATCATGTGTGCTTACGGACTGTATCCCTGCAGACTGTATTGATCTATATTGATGTAAAATGTAGGAACCAGAAATATTAATAACAGAAATAAACAACCCTTTTGTGCGAATGAGTGTGAATGATTGTGCCAATGAGTGTAAATGGGGGAGGGAGGTTTTTTGGGTTGGTGCACTAATTGTAAGTGTATCTTGGGTTTTTTTTTTATGTTGATTTGATTTTTTTTTTTTTTAAACGCGGCCCGGTAGTTGGGGACCACTGAGGTAAACAACCAGCAGTATGTCGGAAAGCTAGCTAAAACGGTACACATATTCATAATATAGTATACATTTTAACTGACCTTTATTTTACTATTTTTGACTTTTTTTAGGTGGCTAAAATACGCGGTGCTGCTGACCGCCGTCTAACGTTACGTTACTTTGTGTGATATATTGACTAACGTAACCCTGCTTAAAAAATTCACTGAACAAAAAGTATGAATAAGGTAGTGAACTACAACAGATTCCCGTGTTTGCAATAACGTTATAACGTTAGCAGTGAGTTTACAGCCTCACTGATTTAACTACACAGCAAATAAAAGTCACGTTACTTAGCCAATGAACGTTAGCTTACATTCAAAACTTACCGTTCTTTGTGCAACTTCAAATGTCGGACGAAGTTGGAAGTTGTTGCCTGTCCATCAGTAATTTTCGAACCGCATGTGTTGCATACTGCAAACCGTTTTGTGTTGACCACCTCGTAATTTTTATACCCAAACGAAATTATTTTAGGTATCATTTTTTGTTCACTGGCGTGTGGTTTGGACATTTCTTCTTCATCGGTTTTCCTGCAATTTGATTGGATGAATGCTGTGGGACGAAAACAACGTAGATCAAATTTGATTGGCTATTGTACTGAGAGCACACACGCTTGACACGCAGCACACACGCTGACACACGCAACGCTGATAGACAAGTACACAATGAAAAATATGAAGCGCTCCCGAATAACTTTTTAATCTTTGGGTTTTGGGGAAAGTAGCAAGTCATGTCAAGTCATGTCAAGTCAAAAAGCTCAAGTCCAAGTGAAGTCACAAGTCAATGATGTTAAAGTCTAAGTCGAGTTGCAAGTCTTTTTACATTTTGTCAAGTCAAGTCTAAAGTCATCAAATTCATGACTCGAGTCTGACTCGAGTCCAAGTCATGTGACTCGAGTCCACACCTCTGCTAGATACTACATATATACTTACATCATGTAAATATTACATGCTATTATGAATGTTACTAGATACTACATATATACTTACATCATGTATATATTACATGTTATTATGAATGTTACTAGATACTACATATATACTTACATCACGTATATATTACATGTTATTATGAATGTTACTAGATACTACATATATACTTACATCATGTATATATTACATGTTATTATGAATGTTACTAGATACTACATATATACTTACATCATGTATATATTACATGTTATTATGAATGTTACTAGATACTACATATATACTTACATCATGTACATATTACATGTTATTATGAATTTTACTAGATTCTACATATATACTTACATCATGTATATATTACATGTTATTATGAATGTTACTAGATACTACATATATACTTACATCATGTACATATTACATGTTATTATGAATGTTACTAGATTCTACATATATACTTACATCATGTATATATTACATGTTATTATGAATGTTACTAGATACTACATATATACTTACATCATGTATATATTACATGTTATTATGAATGTTACTAGATACTACATATATACTTACAGTATGTATATAAAACCTGGATGGAGGTTTTTGGATGTTTTTTACAGCGTTTATAGGCGGAATAGAGCGACTCCCCTTGGCTCCATTGTTAGCTGACCTTTGCTAACTGTTATTTACGAGTTAGAATGCAACAAATACGTCTTGCATAAGGATTGTGAACAATCGTCACAGTTCCAAAAAGAGCGCAGTTCTCCTTTAAAATCAGGGACAGGTTGAGGCTTTTTGTGACCACGATTCTGAGGTTAGTATTACTAAGTTTGAAATCCAATTAAAGTCTCCAAGGCTTGTGGCCCCAAACTCCCACATTGTGTGTTTATGCCAGGAGCCGGGCCCCGCTCCAAGACTTTAGCAGCGTTTAGGACCGCTTCAGAGCATCTTCCTAGACCCCCCGCCACAGCTGCTTAATTATTGATGCTTATGTATTGCTGATTTTGGTCTTTGTCTCGTCCCCTGCGAACGCTCCTGCCAGGAGAATGGAGGTATTTATCTAACTCAAAAAGTGGGCTTCTATTCCTCATCCTGTCCGCCGCGCCCCGGTGGACATGACCTCAGCAGTGCTGCAACCAGAGGACCCGATTTGTTTTCCTTTACCACTGAAAATGATACCAGTCGCTCCTTGAGGGAAACACACCAATCTGCAAATCCTGGAGGAAAAAAAAACGCATTATGAGACAATTTAAAAATGTATAATCTGCACTTTGGCTTTCATTAAGAACAAAATCCACACATACTGTATTATTTGGAGTGACTTTTTGTAATAATAATAATAATATGCAATGCGGGGACACTTTAGGTCTGCATTGTGTGTGTGTGTGTGTTCTATCCGCGAGAATTATGCTGAATATAGTTTATTATTATTGGTTAATATGAATCTGTAATGTAGAATGACTGCAGCATGCATCAACTGTGGCTTTCCAGTAGTCTTTCAGAAATACAATGGCGCCCTCTAGTGACGCAAAGATGTCATTGCAGTTCTCATCTCCACTGCTTCTAAAATGCACACCTTCAAACTGTTTCTAATTTAAGAGGAAATTGTGAAATAAAAACAATTACAAATAGTTTTAAGCACCTTGGTTGTGTTTTAAAAGTCATTAAATGATTTTTGATCGTTGGGAATTATTCAATAAAACTGGAAACTTGTGTAAAAAAATAATATTGGGCAGATGTCCAAAGTGCCAAAACAAAGCAATTTTTTAATAAGTAAAAAAAAAAAAAGCAAGTGTAATAAAAGAGCATTAACTGGAGGTGAAGTGTAACAAGACAAAGTTGCAATGTTGGCTCTAAGAACACAAAGGTCATTGTTTAAAAAAATAATAATGTTATGAATTATTGACCCATTTTGAAATATTTTTTTGTGGAAAATATTGCATATTTTGTATGTTTGCCATAAAATTAAGATTTCTCCGACAAAAAGATTATAAAATAAACATGCAAACAATGTAATATTAATAATAATAATACTATATATATATATATATATATATATATATATATATATATATATATATATATATATATATATATATATATATATATATATATATATATATATATATATATATATATATATATATATAAAATCACAGAAGTTGGTTAAGCATTGAAAAATTATTTAAAATAAAGTTTGACATATTTTTGAACACTTTTAGAAGGGAGGCCCTTTTGGATCCCTGAGAGTTTTAATGGGGTTTTATTGTATTTTTTATGTATATATGTTTAAAACCCGTCATTGCTCAGAAAATAATAATAAATAAACAATTTATGTAATGAATTATTGACATATTTAATTACTTCACATTAAATATTACACTTTGAAATATTTTTTGGGGGAAATATTGCATATTTTGAGTGTTTGCCACTAAAAAACGTTTATAATTGTCAGATCTGAAGTTGATGTAGACCAGGGGTCGGCAACCCGCGGCTCTAGAGCCGCATGCGGCTCTTTGGCGCCGCCCTAGTGGCTCTCTGGAGATTTTTCAAAAATGTATGAAGAATGGAAAAAGATGAGGGGAAAAAATGTATTTTTTTGTTTTAGTATGGTTTCTGTAGGAGGACAAACATGACACAAACCTCCCTAATTGTTATAAATCACACTGTTTATATTAAATATGCTTCACTCATTCGAGTATTTGGCGAGCGCCGTTTTTTCCTACTTATTTTGGCGGTCCTTGAACTCACCGTATAGTTTGTTTACATATATAAATTTCTCCGACTTTCTAGGACGTGTTTTATGCCACTTTTTCTGTCTCATTTTGTCCACCACACTTTTAACGTCGTGCGTGAGTGCACAAAGGTGAGTTTTGTTGATGTTATTGACTTGTGTGGAGTGCTAATCAGACATATTTGGTCACTGCATGACTGCAAGCTAATCGATGCTAACATGCTATTTAGGCTAGCGATATGTACATATTGCATCATTATGCCTCATTTGTAGCTATATTTGAGCTCATTTAGTTTCATTTAAGTCCTCTTAATTAAATTTATATCTCATGACACATGTAATATGGCTTTTAATTTTTTGCGGCTCCAGACAGATTTTTTTTTGTATTTTTGGTCCAATATGGCTCTTTCAACATTTTGGGTTGCCGACCCCTGATGTAGACACTTAAGTGTTGAAAGTAAAAAAAAAAAAAGATTTACTTATTTGTAAAACTCTTTAGTGGGATTTTTTTTAAACTGTCATGCCCCCAAAAAATTATAAATCATCAAAATTATTGTTATGAATTATTGACCTATTCAAGGCTCCAATTATTCACATCAAATTATACACTTGGAACACGTTTTATGTAGAATGTTGCATTGTTTGTGTTTTTGACATAAACAAGTTTTCTTGAACAAAATGGGCACAAAACAAAAAAAAATTAATCATGTAAACTTCATCAAAGTTGATCTAGATATTAAGGCTGAAACGGCGCGTCGACGTAGTCGACGTCATCGGTTACGTAAATACGTCGACGCCGTTTTTGTGCGTCGACGCGTCGCATAATGACGTCACACTACCGTCATGGCGAAGCGCAAAGCAGACGATCAAAGAAGACGATGCGAGCGGTGCGAGCGAGGGGGGAAAAGCATGCCAAAAGTGGTCAAAAGTGTGGGAGTATTTCAATAAACGGCCTAATAATGTTGTTGTATGCACACTGTGTCGAGCGGAAATGGCCTATCATAGCAGCACAACGGCTATGAACGAACATTTGAAAAGAAAACCATCAACTAGTCAATCGTCCGCGTGAGCATACGTTGTCATCATTACACAAAAACATGAATGTGTCATTTGTATCTGCTAGGGGTGTAACGGTACGTGTTTTGTATTGAACCGTTTCGGTGCGGGGCTTTCGGTTCGGTACGGGGGTGTACCGAACGAGTTTCTAAGCTAAAGCTAACTTTAGCTGCTAAAGTCTTAACAAGCTGCTTCGCTCCTCTGCCTCTGTCTCAGCACGCAGCATTGTCCCACCCACACAACCATCTGATTGGTACACACGCAGCATTGTCCCACCCACACAACCATCTGATTGGTACACACGCAGCATTGTCCCACCCACACAACCATCTGATTGGTACACACGCAGCATTGTCCCACCCACACAACCATCTGATTGGTACACACGCAGCATTGTCCCACCCACACAACCATCTGATTGGTACACACGAAGCATTACCAGCCAATCAGCAGTGCGTATTCATAGCGCATGTAGTCAGCGCTTCAGCATGGAGCAGATAGGTGTTTAGCAGGTGAGCATCAGGCAGCGGACTCTCCCCAAATGATAATAAACACCTCCCAGTCAACTACTAGTAACATCACTATGAGCCCGTTGACCTTCTAGAAATATAAACTGCAGCTCAGCTCACTCGCAGTCCTGGCTTGAGGTGAAGGCTAATTACCTCTCAGTTCCAGCCACATCGACCCCTTCTGAGCGTAGACATGCTAACCTTTCTTCATTACAACTGTTAGACACTCACTGGAATGAGTAGAATTGGTTATTGTGTACTGTGTTGGACTGGATGTTTATTTTGCACATTTTAAAAGCAATACTTAATGTTTACACTGTTTCAGAATATTTAGATTGGCACTTTTTTGTATTGGATGTTTATCTTTATTTTTGCACATTTTAGCAAATAAGCAATACTTTCACTTTTGTTGAAATGTTTACACTGTTGTTACATAATATTTCGTTTTGCACTTTTTTGTATTGGATGTTTATCTTTATTTTTGCACATTTTAAAGCAAAATAAGCAATACTTTTACTTTTGAAATGCTTATACTATTGCAGAATATTAAGATTTGCACTGGATGTTGACTTTTATATGTGCACATTAAAAAGCAAATAAGCTACTTTTAATTTTGTTAAATGTTAAGTTTTAAATGTTTACATTGTTACAGAATATTTAGTCATGTTGTTGTCAATGTTGACTGAGTGGCCATACTTCTTTTTTTTGTAAATAAAAGCCATGCCTTTTGAAAAAACGGGCCTACATTTATTTTTTCATCTTCATTTTGAATAAAAAAAATAATCGGTAAAAGGAAAAATAATCTATAGATTAATCGAAAAAATAATCTATAGATTAACCGATTAATCGAAAAAATAATCTATAGATTAATCGATAGAAAAATAATCGTTAGCTGCAGCCTTACTAGATATTTAAGCGTTGAATATATTACTTTTTTTTTTTTTTTAACCATTTTTATGACAGAGGTTAACATGGTCAAAAGGGGTCATTTTTTAAATATACTGTATATTGTATTGGTTTTGAAAATGACAAATATCCAAATGGCCCCGAATGCTTTGATTCTTCAGTGTGTGGCCCTCAGTGGAAAAGGTTTGCTGTAAGAAAACAGGTATTTTAGAGACACACGAAAGTATCAATTGCAATAATTAAATAAGTTGAGAATAAATATGATGATAGAATTGTGCATGGTTTAGGTTTATGGATATTGTATTACACGGCCAGGGCGCCCGCATCTTTGAGGGCGCATCTCTCTCCGCTGCGGGCGTGCCTCCTCGCGCCTCATCGCGCCTGCAGACAATTTGCAATCTGCGCACCTGCCCGTGGTGAACGAGCTGACTTCATAAGCCTGCTCAACCTGCCATCCCGGGCCGGAATATAACCCTCTGTTGGCGTACACGTCTGCACTTGTTCCTGTGTTGGCGAGCTGTGCGTCTCGTCACCTTTTTGTTCCCTTGCTTCCCGGACTGCCCTTTTGGATTCTCGACCTCCCGCTTAGCCCTCCTGCCCTGGATCATATGCCTGCCCCATGGACTTCCGTGTCCCTTTGCTCTCGACAACATTTGGTAACACACACCTCAGCTAACTACACACCACATACACTTTTGGATCAAGTTCACACTCCATTTCCTTAGTTTACATGATTATTGTTTGAATATTAAATATATGGTGAATATATATAATAAATACATAGAGCTATACCTCCCCCTGGTGTCTGTTGACGTCATCTCCCTTTTTTGAGCTACCTAAAGAGATTCATCCATTATGTTTGTCGGTGGAGGCGGGGCTACAAGCACACACGCAGAAGTTGTAGCTCGTAACGTAAATGTAGAGTAATGCAAATGATCCGGATCATCCCCAAAATGTAATCACTTGTTGTTCACAGAAGTTTGCAGAAAATCCGCCCATATTTTGTTCATTTTACAGATTAACCAACAGTCCAACTCTTACTGACTGGTATACACAAATAATAAATACTGACTGGTACACACACATAATACATACTGACTGGTATACACACATAATAAATACTGACTGGTACACACACATAATACATACTGACTGGTACACACACATAATACATACTGACTGGTACACACACATAATACATACTGACTGGTACACACACATAATACATACAGACTGGTATACACACATAATACATACTGACTGGTATACACAAATAATAAATACTGACTGGTACACACACATAATACATACTGACTGGTATACACACATAATAAATACTGACTGGTACACACACATAATACATACTGACTGGTACACACACATAATACATACTGACTGGTACACACACATAATACATACTGACTGGTACACACACATAATACATACAGACTGGTATACACACATAATACATACTGACTGGTATACACAAATAATAAATACTGACTGGTACACACACATAATACATACTGACTGGTATACACAAATAATAAATACTGACTGGTACACACACATAATACATACTGACTGGTATACACAAATAATAAATACTGACTGGTACACACACATAATACATACTGACTGGTATACACAAATAATAAATACTGACTGGTACACACACATAATACATACTGACTGGTATACACACATAATACATACTGACTGGTATACATACATAATAAATACTGACTGGTACACACACATAATACATACTGACTGGTACACACACATAATACATACTGACTGGTACACACACATAATACATATTGACTGGTATACACATATAATACATACTGACTGGTATACACACATAATACATACTGACTGGTATACACACATAATACATACTGACTGGTATACATACATAATAAATACTGACTGGTACACACACATAATACATACTGACTGGTACACACACATAATACATACTGACTGGTACACACACATAATACATACTGACTGGTATACACATATAATACATACTGACTGGTATACACACATAATACATACTGACTGGTATACACACATAATAAATATTGACTGGTACACACACATAATACATACTGACTGGTATACACACATAATAAATACTGACTGGTATACACACATAATACATACTGACTGGTACACACAAATAATACATACTGACTGGTATACACACATAATACATACTGACTGGTATACACACATAATACATACTGACTGTTATACTGACTGGTACACACAAATAATAAATACTGACTGGTACACACACATAATACATACTGACTGGTATACACAAATAATAAATACTGACTGGTACACACACATAATACATACTGACTGGTATACACAAATAATACATACTGACTGGTATACACGCATAATACATACTGACTGGTACACACACATAATACATACTGACTGGTACACACACATAATACATACTGACTGGTATACACATATAATACATACTGACTGGTATACACACATAATACATACTGACTGGTATACACATATAATAAATATTGACTGGTACACACACATAATACATACTGACTGGTATACACACATAATAAATACTGACTGGTATACACACATAATACATACTGACTGGTACACACAAATAATACATACTGACTGGTATACACACATAATACATACTGACTGGTATACACACATAATACATACTGACTGTTATACTGACTGGTACACACAAATAATAAATACTGACTGGTACACACACATAATACATACTGACTGGTATACACAAATAATAAATACTGACTGGTACACACACATAATACATACTGACTGGTACACACACATAATACATACTGACTGGTATACACGCATAATACATACTGACTGGTATACACACATAATAAATACTGACTGGTATACACACATAATACATACTGACTGGTATACACACATAATACATACTGACTGGTATACACACATAATACATACTGACTGGTACACACAAATAATACATACTGACTGGTATACACACATAATACATACTGACTGGTACACACACATAATACATACTGACTGGTATACACACATAATACATACTGACTGGTATACACACATAATAAATATTGACTGGTATACACGCATAATACATACTGACTGGTATACACGCATAATACATACTGGGTGGTATACACACATAATACATACTGAGTGGTATACACACATAATACATACTGACTGGTACACACACATAATACATACTGACTGGTATACACACATAATACATACTGACTGGTATACACACATAATACATACTGACTGGTATACACACATAATACATACTGACTGGTATACACACATAATACATACTGACTGGTATACACACATAATACATACTGACTGGTATACACACATAATACATACTGACTGGTATACACACATAATACATACTGACTGGTATACACACATAATACATACTGACTGGTACACACACATAATACATACTGACTGGTAAACACACATAATACATACTGACTGGTATACACACATAATACATACTGACTGGTATACACACATAATACATACTGACTGGTATACACACATAATACATACTGACTGGTATACACACATAATACATACTGACTGGTATACACACATAATACATACTGACTGGTATACACACATAATACATACTGACTGGTATACACACATAATACATACTGACTGGTGTTGCGTTGACCAGCATTCCTCCAATGGGGAATTCAAATTGCTAGTCTCTCCCAGATTCTTTTTATGGCGATATGCTGTTGTTTATATTCAATCACCAGGCAGAAGTTGGTATTTTGTGGTTTATTCTCCAAGCTTAGAGGACAAACTGAGACCAATCCAGCACCCAAGCGTTCCCTAGCCCGGTCCAGATCGGTCTAGCTCAGTCTCCCGGAGGTCCCGTGATCTTCCGTCCGTCCCTCGCCCTCACTCGCTTTGTTTAGACTACTCCGAGTTATCTCTACTCTGACACATTCCAATCTAGAAGGCCAACACCTTACTATGAGACTCAAAAGAGGAAGAATACTAGCTATTATTTATATGACTATAGGAGTTTTTAGAAAGAAGTAACACTTAAATATGGATATATGGAAAATATCTCGTTCCATCACTCCCCCTTTAAGATCTTCTTATAAGATCTTTTACTACTAGTTAAACACTTCTAAAGCACGCCCCACATTAAAGTAGGTGCTGTTTTTTTTTCTTTGAGCAAGCTAGCAATAAAACAACAGCTTATTTACATGGGAGATAGATGGAGGGAGTCCACGTCAATGTCGTCATGGTCAGGGAAGTAAACCAACAATTCTCGAAAGTCTTAAAGTTACCACTTTGCTAGACCCCCTTTAGTGACACTTAGCCCAAGGGGCGATAAAGCAACCGCATGAGGCTATGATGGCCAAAAAAGCTCCGAATGGAGACCAAGACAGACTTAATTAGGTCAGTCCACCTGCCTAATGTGCTTAGAAGCCAATCTTTGAAGGGGTCAGAGAGAGAGTTCCCTAGACAGGGCCTGGAGGCCCTTTAAGGCCCTCTGAACTGAGCCATTGGGGGTAGTGTTGTTAGGAATGAAGGTACAGCATTGGTCACCAAACATTGCACACACTCCTTCTTCCTTGGCTAGGATGCGGTCAAGGGCTATGCGGATCTGAACGGCCCTGAGGGAGGTCGGGGCAAGTTGTTCAGCAAGTCCCTCAACGGCGTCACGAGTCAGGTTGGTTAGTCTCAACGGCGGCGGGGAGTTAGAGAGGCCGCTGAAACAGGAGTTCCAAGGGGTGTTAATTTGGTGACTGGGGTCACCAGTCTAACCATAGCACAAAGCCCAACGGCTGACGTCGGGATTCTAATGTACAATCTGTGCTCCCCACAACACCAGAATAAGTCAGCTCGTGCCCAAGGGCCTATCCTAGAGCCATCTATCAGTGTGGTGCACCAGTAACGGTTAATGTCACCCAATTTGTTGGGGGACGGAGAGGGTCCTGTAATTCAGCTTTTGGGCCACAAAGGGAAGAAGTCGGGTGGCATTGTCAACAGAAGGGTACACATGTCAGTCAACTTAAAAGGGGCGGGGTAAGTGTGGGAAAAGGGACGTCCAGCGGAAGAAGCAACACAGACACCCAGGTTTTGGCATCCACCTGAGCCACAGGTTGTCTGCACCCGCTCCTAAGGTCAAAGGTCAAAGTTACCAGGCCTTCGGTGGTGATGTCATTAGCACTCACAGATGTGAGCCTTTGAAACACCACCGAGGTGGGGTGGTACTTTAGGTGCTACAGAGGGTGTAGAGGTAGTTAACGCCCTATCAAAGACATTACTTTTAATAATTCCTTTAGCGTCTGTATCAGTCAGGTCAAGCCCCAAAACAACATAAAAGGGAAGATGGGCACAACTTACCAGAGTATGTTGTCTGCATCCGACACCAATGGTTCAGGGTTGAGTCGTAACAAATATAGAGGTTATTACCACGGTAATAGCTATTGTGTCCCCCGTAATTAATCACACTGCACAGGTCTAAAATAAGTCTTGCTATCCCCTTTGACCCAGTCTATTTAAAGTCCGCTGTATGTTCTTAGACACTTGTCAGTCACTGTCGTCAGGAAGGATGAACTGAGACACAAAGACAGTAGAACACGCCCAAGGGATAAACGGGGATAAACATCAAACTTTTCACTTAATGTAACGACACAGATAGTTATGCTGCAAACAAGCAAGAAAAACTAAGAAACATTTAGCATACTGGATTGGTCTCACACAAGGATATACATAGAAGTTGAAAAGAGTAATGTAGGTAGAAAATCTCTCTCGTCTCCTGGGCTGAGGGGCAGATGTTGTGACGATGTCAGCAATGACATCCCCTGGTGATCTGTCAGGTTCTTCAGCTGTAGTGCAGAGGGAGAGGTGGTACCAGGTGTCCTCTCCACCAGCCAGTCGAAGGGCGTGGGACGTCCGTTCCACGACCTTGAAGGGACCAGTCCACCTGAGCTCCGTCCACTTGCGTTTGATGACCTTGATCTTGACCCTCTCAGCGGGCGGAAGGGAATCTGTACAGAAGAACTGGCACACAAATTCTGCAATTTTTTGTGTAAAATACCATTTTGGTTTTACGCTGAGTCCTCCTTCCATGGGGGGCTGCTGGTCCTGTGAATGGCTAACCTGTATGCAGCTCATAGGGTGAAAAACTCAAAGGGCGGTAAAACAGTTTTATTCACGGACCTTCGAATGATCATTAACACTAATTGCAACATGTCAATCCAATTAAATTTGGTCTGTGCACAGATTTTAGCCAATTAGTTTTTAATGTTCTGGTCCATCCTTTCAACCTTACCTTGGGACTCAGGATGGTACCCCAAACCTGTGTTCTAGTCCGAAAGCCTTTTCGACCAAGGCTAAGTGAGTATATATATATATATATTTTTAATGGTTGCCGTTGTCTGACCTAATCTTTTTGGGGAAACCATGTCGGGGTACTAGGTCATTCACAAGTCATTGAATTACTGATATTGCATCCTCTTTTGAGGTTGTTGTTGCTTCCGGCCAACCACTGTGATTGTCAACACAAGTCAGTACGTACCTTTTCCCTTGTACCGTATTGATCATATCAGTGAAATCAAAGACTATACATGGTTCACCCTCACCTCCTCCATATTCTAAATTTGATCTATTAAACTACTATCGATGTGTAAAATCGTTATTTTCAAATTAAAATTAGTTATAACTTCTTACCCACGGTAAAAACGTTAAAACTATGGAATGTGTCAGAGTCGGATGATTGTCGATTTTGTTCCAAGGAGTCTGTATCCACCCTCACTCACTCCCTTCTGTTTCTGAAAAAAGGACTGTGTTAGTCATACTATCACTTTCAGAAACATCTAAGAAAAAGGTCAGCTAATAGTCAAGTAGCGGAGGACAGGTCATGTTTGAGGTCAATGAAAGTCTCTTTAGCCTCTATGGTCCACTGGGGGGTGTTGTTAGGGTAGGGGACCCCTTAGCGATATCACAAATAACTCAAACTCAACTAAACCCTAACTTTTATGTAACTTATTCAATATGGTGAAAGTAACAAAATATGCTTATATTTATATTATCACCAATACTAGAAAAATACTACCCTTATGGCGGATGCTTTAGCAATAGTATTTTGAAATTTTACCACACCTGGTGGCCCCAATAATTCATTAAGTCAAGCTCATGTTGTAGAAAGTTGAATGATGCAGACACGTTTGTTACTGAATACTTTCTATCAGACTTCTGTCTTGACGACTATGTGTATGTAATGAGCAACTATAATTATTTGATATGCTTAAATGTGTAATGTGTCGTTTTAGCTCAGCTGTTGTGTAGCTGCTAGCTCCTCGTAGCCTACAGGTGTCTAAAGTGCAGCCCATAGTTATGTGTTTAACATCACCATGGGCTAAACCTAAACAATTGAAAATGTGGTATTTGGGTGTCGGTGTAATGTTTGGCAGCTACGCCGTGTCTTATCATTGGACCTAAGTTCTTTGGTTTTGTAGGCGAGACAGAGAGCAAGGGAACAATGTGGGACACTATTGTGTCCATCTTATACCATGCTAGCTGTTGCAAAGATAGGTCAACATGAGCAGCCACACCCTGAGTTCCAACATATATAAATAATCATAACATATGGCGGGTCGGGTGGCAGAACACACGGAAGCATCTCAGCCAGTCAGGGTTTTCACTGCTAGAGCAGTTGGATGTCAGCCATTCCTGTTGTTTCAGGCTGTGGTATGAGCCCCATGGAGTAGCCTTGGTAGTGGTGTCGCAGCTGGGTGGTTCAGCCGTCAGGTAACACCAGGAATGTTCCTTCTTTGCGATTTGAATGTCAGGGTACAGTCTGTAAAGGAGGTCCAGCAATCTGAACCGGAAGTGGTTTGGTGACAGGTAACCTTCTTGTGACCCCAGCGAAGCCTTCGACCTTTAAAGAGGAAGCACACAGTTTTTTTGTACCTCTGCATTCAGAATCGAATGGGTGGCTGATAAAATTGTCCGTTGACACTCATGTCCAGCAGGGGTCCTGTCGGTACTTCCTGCTGCGGCTCCTGATGTGGGCGTCCTCTTACACGCCTTCGTGTTCGTTTGTTGGCACGACGGAACCTTTCCTGTTCGGAAATGTTCGGACAGTCACTACTCCAGTGACCAGGCTGGTCACAGCCGAAACAGTGTCTACCCCAGACCGGCTTTGAAGCATCGTGTTGTCCACCACCCGAGTCCAACCGCACGTCTGTTGAGGATTCTTTCCTCCACCTGTTGGAACTCAAAAGCAAGGTCACCCACTGCCGAATATACCTTAGCTGATCTTTGACCTTTTGGTTCTTTTAACCTTTTATCTTCAGCGATCTGTAATTTAAGTAGTCGTTTCCTTGTTGCTCTGTCATTAGCCCTATTTTGCATGGGATGAATAAAATGTCCTGCCATATATTGTTTTTGGCACCGTGTATATCAGGGTTAACTTTGTCCAAAGTGTTTGGCCAAAGGTTCCCTCCCGGAGGTACAGGTGGGAAACAAGGTCAACAATGGCTTGCATGTATGCATCGGCAAGAGACTTATATTAAAGTAGGCCCCTATAATTGTCATGTGTCAAAAATGTCTGGTGTGCACCGCCCTCTGCTGGAGGAAAATGGTCAGACTTGCAAAATAAGGGGTTAATACTTTCTCTTTTAACGTTGATGTTCCAGGTAATTTAATGTTCAGTGAATGTATAGGATAGGCCGATGTCGTTGTGGCTTGTACAGCCCTTTGAGACACTTGTGATTTAGGGCTATATAGATAAACATTGATTGATTGATTGATTGATGGTTGATGGTTGATTATATGACCAAAATGAACTTATTTCATTTATTCATTCATTTTTTATCGCACTCATAGTTTTCCATTCCATTTTGCATTTAATTATTCCTATTGATTTCTTCCCATTTCACTCAAACAACTAAACAAACAAATAAACAAACTTGCAGCTAACCACAATCAACAGCATACCATTTACGAATACCTTCATTTGTCACTTTCTCATCTTTCTTTCACTTTCGTTTTCCTTTACAAACAACCTCTTGTACCCTAACTCTTCCTTACACTTCACACAATGTTTCTATTTTCTGTTCTCCTAGAAACCATTCACGTAACGTAAGGTTATAAACATCCTTTTCCCCTATTGTTAATGTCATTTCCCAAAAATGTCTGCCGTAGGAAAATGGACAGACGTGTAGAAGGGGTTAATTTTCGGAGGCAAGATTAATCTTAGAGGGGCGTGTTAATACCTCCTTCTCTTGTCACTGGAGTAGGGGGCGGTGTCAGTCAAAGTCTGGGCGGGTCGTTTGAATTGTCTTGCGCATGCGCGGCAGACAAAAAACCAATCAGTTCATTCTGTCATTAATCGTTTCTTTTGCTGCATTTCGTTTTTCCACGTAATTCCCGTTTACTTTTATCATACGCCAAACTCTTAAATTCTCTCCCTGAGTGTTCCATTTTCACCAGCGCACACACACACACACACACACACACACACACACACACACACACACACACACACACACACACACACACACACACACACACACACACACACACACACACACACACACACACACACACACACACACACACACACACACACACACACACACACACACACACACACACACACACACACACACACACACACACACACACACACGAGCACTCTCTCTGCGTTTCACCTACCATAAAACTTCCAGTTACTTTTTTATTTTATTTTATTTTATTTTTTATTTCCTTATTTTACCAGACGTTTGAGTTCACGACTTTTCGAGTATTGTAAACCCCCTCTTAACCCTTTCAAGGAACGTTCTCTTTTTTTTTTTTTTTTTTTTTTAAACTGTACCTGCTAATTCCATTGTCGACAACCGTACATTCAATTGATCATCAAAAACAGTAATGATTCATCACATTTTCCCCAGCCGCCATCACATTCTTGTCTGTCACACTCCTTGGCCATTGTGTCCATTTTTTTTTTCAGGGGCCTCGAACCCCTGAAGGCCTTTAAACCCCAACCCATACGGCGGACTTTAACCCCGTAAATACTGACTGGTATACACACATAATACATACTGACTGGTATACACACATAATATATATTGACTGGTATACACGCATAATACATACTGACTGGTATACACACATAATACATACTGACTGGTATACACACATAATAAATATTGACTGGTATACACACATAATACATACTGACTGGTATACACGCATAATACATACTGAGTGGTATACACACATAATACATACTGACTGGTACACACACATAATACATACTGACTGGTATACACACATAATACATACTGACTGGTATACACACATAATAAATATTGACTGGTATACACACATAATACATACTGACTGGTATACACACATAATAAATATTGACTGGTATACACACATAATACATACTGACTGGTATACACACATAATACATACTGACTGGTATACACGCATAATACATACTGAGTGGTATACACACATAATACATACTGACTGGTACACACACATAATACATACTGACTGGTATACACGCATAATACATACTGACTGGTATACACACATAATAAATACTGACTGGTATACACACATAATACATACTTTACTGGTATACACACATAATAAATACTGACTGGTACACAAACATAAAACATACTGACTGGTATACACACATAATACATACTGACTGGTATACACGCATAATACATACTGAGTGGTATACACACATAATACATACTGACTGGTACACACACATAATACATACTGACTGGTATACACGCATAATACATACTGACTGGTATACACACATAATAAATACTGACTGGTATACACACATAATACATACTTTACTGGTATACACACATAATAAATACTGACTGGTACACAAACATAATACATACTGACTGGTATACACACATAATACATACTGACCTGTATACACACATAATACATACTGACTGGTATACACGCATAATACATACTGAGTGGTATACACACATAATACATACTGACTGGTACACACACATAATACATACTGACTGGTATACACGCATAATACATACTGACTGGTATACACACATAATAAATACTGACTGGTATACACACATAATACATACTTTACTGGTATACACACATAATAAATACTGACTGGTACACAAACATAATACATACTGACTGGTATACACACATAATACATACTGACTGGTGTACACACATAATACATACTGACTGGTATACACACATAATACATACTGAGTGGTATACACACATAATACATACTGACTGGTATACACACATAATACATACTGACTGGTATACACACATAATACATACTGACTGGTGTACACACATAATACATACTGACTGGTATACACACATAATACATACTGAGTGGTATACACACATAATACATACTGACTGGTATACACATATAATACATACTGACTGGTACACACACATAATAAATACTGACCGGTATACAGACATAATACATACTGACTGGTATACACACATAATACATACTGACATGATAAATACAGAGCCTTTTGGTGTCTTATTGGTCTGGTCAGAGCCTTTTTTTGTCTTATCGGTCTGGTCAGAGCCTTTCGGTGTCTTATCGGTCTGGTCGGAGCCTTTTGGTGTCTTATCGGTCTGGTCAGAGCCTTTTGGTGTCTTATTGGTCTGGTCAGAGTCTTTTTTTGTCTTATCGGTCTGGTCAGATCCTTTTTGGTGTCTTATCGGTCTGGTCAGAGCCTTTTGGTGTCTTATCTGTCTGTAAGAGCCTTTTGGTGTCTTATCGGTCTGGTCGGAGCCTTTTTTTGTCTTATCGGTCTGGTCAGAGCCTTTTGGTGTCGGTGTAAGAGCGGAGGAAGAATATTAGCAGTATTGAGGTGTGTGGCTAAGGTCTACTCCCCAAGGCTGCACACTAATGGCCGAGTATTGAGTGTTCAGAACAAGTTTTCTCCTCGTTTGTCCACTAAGTTGCTGTGACTTGCCAGATGGATGCATGGAGATGGATGATCAATGTTCATGCAATAAGTGGCCATCACATTACAAACTATCCAGCAGGAAGAAGATCACGTCTCCACTTCCTCCTTCCACGACTTCTTGGGCCTCCGTTTGCTGGGGCACTCGATCAATGGCAGCCTTCTGACCTTCTCCACTGTACTCCTGCATTATTGTATTATTGTGCTCTGCATTATTGTATTATTGTACTCTGCATTATTGCACACTTCAAGTCCTTTAAGTCTTTAAGCAGACACATTAGTCCACCACAAGAGGATGACAATGGATGCTTTCAAGGGGAAATGCACTTTTTTTTGTCGTTGTCTATCATTCTTATGTAACACAAGAACACAGCTTTTTTTTAATGCATTCTAACTCGTAAAATACAGCAAATAAGAGGTGGCTAACAAAGCAGCTAATGAGAAGACACTATTGCGCCCATTAAGCCTTCTAAAAACATTTAAAAAAACGCCAACAATACTCTATTTACATCTTGTCACCTGAATATTAACAAATATTAGCCATATTGTTATAAGTGCTAACGCAGAGGAACTACTTTTAGTGTGATCACAGAGAGCCAACTAGCTTATGCTGCCAAATTGACATATTGAGCTGCTGCATGGCCTCTGAGTTGGTGAAAGTTAATTCTAGATGATAAATCATGCCTCTCACCAGGATAGTAGAAGGTTGTGGACATAAACCCACAAGTTGGTCAATTTTGACATCCAACTTAGACCCAGAGAAAGAAAATAAGCCCATGTTTTAACCCTTTGTGAGGATTATTATGAATTGTTGATGTAAAGGGGAAGATATAAACATCCCATCAGTCTTTAGCTAATGCTAACATTGTTAGCATTAACATTCTAGCAGGCTAACTCTTTTTTTTAGCTCATTTTAAATGCGTACGCTTCCTCATCATATGTCTTTGTAGATGACACATTATAACTGTTAGCATGCTAAAATTAGCATTCTAGCATGCTAACTCTTTTTTTTTTAGCTCATTTTACATGCGTACGCTTCCTAGTCATATGACTTGGTAGATGACACATTATAACTGTTAGCATGCTAACATTAGCATTCTAGCATGCTAATTCTTTTTTTTTTGCTAATTTTACATGGGAACACCTCAGTCATATAACTCCGTACCTGACACATGCTAACAGTTAGCATTCTTTTTTTTCTGTTTTTTTTTTAGCATGCAAACTTATTTTTATTAGCTCATTTTACATGCGTACGCTTCGTAGTCATATGACTTTGTAAATGACACATTTTAACTGTTAGCATGCTAACATTAGCATTCTTTTATTTTTTTTTAGCATGCAAACTTTTTTTTATTTTTTTAGCTCATTTTCCATGCGTACGCTTCCTAGTCATATGACTTGGTAGATGACACATTATAACTGTTAGCATGTTAACATTAGCATTCTAGCATGCTACCTTTGTTTTTTGTGTGCAAATTTTACATGGGAACATATGTCATATAACTTGTTACCTGACAAATGCTAACAGTTAGCATTTTAGCAAATTTTACATGCGTACGCTTCCTAGTCATATGACTTGGTAGATGACATGTTATAACTGTTAGCATGCTAACATTGTTAGCATTAGCGTTCTAGCATGCTATCTCTTTTTTTTTTAGCTCATTTTAAATGCGTACGCTTCCTCATCATATGTCTTTGTAGATGACACATTATAACTGTTAGCATGCTAACATTAGCATTCTAGCATGCTAACTCTTTTTTTTTGCTCATTTTACATGGGAACCTGACACATGCTAACAGTTAGCATTCTTTTTTTTTTCAGCACGCAAAATTATTTTTATTAGCTCGTTTTACATG
>NC_084732.1:101282335-101307335 GCF_033978785.1 Entelurus aequoreus | reverse complement strand
CGCATCCGCGGGTGTGACGGTGTGGCACAGCAGATGCACACTGCCTCTGATGCGCTTACCCGACTCGCAGGATGTCGGCTTACCTTCCTCTCCTTCGCCAGGAAACACATTGAGCAGCCAACCAGGCACCGACATGTACATACACACAGATGAACAGTCGACACATAATACCACATACAGACAGGTGAACAGTCGACACATAATACCACATACACACAGATGAACAGTCGACACATAATACCACATACACACAGATGAACAGTCGACACATAATACCACATACAGACGGATGAACAGTCGACACATAATACCACATACAGACAGATGAACAGTCGACACATAATACCACATACAGACAGATGAACAGTCGACACATAATACCACATACAGACAGATGAACAGTCGACACATAATACCACATACAGACAGATGAACAGTCGACACATAATACCACATACAGACGGATGAACAGTCGACACATAATACCACATACAGACAGATGAACAGTCGACACATAATACCACATACAGACGGATGAACAGTCGACACATAATACCACATACAGACGGATGAACAGTCGACACATAATACCACATACAGACAGATGAACAGTCGACACATAATACCACATACAGACAGATGAACAGTCGACACATAATACCACTTATAGACAGATGAACAGTTGACACATAATACCACTTACAGACAGATGAACAGTCGACACAATACCACATACAGACAGATGAACAGTCGACACATAATACCACATACAGACAGATGAACAGTCGACACATAATACCACTTATAGACAGATGAACAGTTGACACATAATACCACTTACAGACAGATGAACAGTCGACACAATACCACATACAGACAGATGAACAGTCGACACATAATACCACATACAGACAGATGAACAGTCCTCACATAATACCACATACAGACAGATGAACAGTCGACACATAATACCACATACACACAGATGAACAGTCGACACATAATACCACATACAGACAGATGAACAGTCGACACATAATACCACATACAGACAGATGAACAGTCGACACATAATACCACATACGGACAGGTGAACAGTCGACACATAATACCACATACAGACAGATGAACAGTTTATACATAATACCACATACAGACAGATGAACAGTTTATACATAATACCACATACAGACAGATGAACAGTCGACACATAATACCACATATAGACAGATGAACAGTTGACACATAATACCACTTACAGACAGATGAACAGTCGACACAATACCACATACAGACAGATGAACAGTCGACACATAATACCACATACAGACGGATGAACAGTCGACACATAATACCACATACAGACAGGTGAACAGTCGACACATAATACCACATACAGACAGGTGAACAGTCGACACATAATACCACATACACACAGATGAACAGTCGACACATAATACCACATACAGACGGATGAACAGTCGACACATAATACCACATACAGACAGATGAACAGTCGACACATAATACCACATACAGACAGATGAACAGTCGACACATAATACCACATACAGACAGATGAACAGTCGACACATAATACCACATACAGACAGATGAACAGTCGACACATAATACCACATACAGACGGATGAACAGTCGACACATAATACCACATACAGACAGATGAACAGTCGACACATAATACCACATACACACAGATGAACAGTCGACACATAATACCACATACACACAGATGAACAGTCGACACATAATACCACATACAGACGGATGAACAGTCGACACATAATACCACATACAGACAGATGAACAGTCGACACATAATACCACATACAGACAGATGAACAGTCGACACATAATACCACATACAGACAGATGAACAGTCGACACATAATACCACATACAGACAGATGAACAGTCGACACATAATACCACATACAGACGGATGAACAGTCGACACATAATACCACATACAGACAGATGAACAGTCGACACATAATACCACATACAGACAGATGAACAGTCGACACATAATACCACATACAGACGGATGAACAGTCGACACATAATACCACATACAGACAGGTGAACAGTCGACACATAATACCACATACAGACAGATGAACAGTCGACACATAATACCACATACAGACGGATGAACAGTCGACACATAATACCACATACAGACGGATGAACAGTCGACACATAATACCACATACAGACAGATGAACAGTCGACACATAATACCACATACAGACAGATGAACAGTCGACACATAATACCACTTATAGACAGATGAACAGTTGACACATAATACCACTTACAGACAGATGAACAGTCGACACAATACCACATACAGACAGATGAACAGTCGACACATAATACCACATACAGACAGATGAACAGTCGACACATAATACCACTTATAGACAGATGAACAGTTGACACATAATACCACTTACAGACAGATGAACAGTCGACACAATACCACATACAGACAGATGAACAGTCGACACATAATACCACATACAGACAGATGAACAGTCCTCACATAATACCACATACAGACAGATGAACAGTCGACACATAATACCACATACACACAGATGAACAGTCGACACATAATACCACATACAGACAGATGAACAGTCGACACATAATACCACATACAGACAGATGAACAGTCGACACATAATACCACATACGGACAGGTGAACAGTCGACACATAATACCACATACAGACAGATGAACAGTTTATACATAATACCACATACAGACAGATGAACAGTTTATACATAATACCACATACAGACAGATGAACAGTCGACACATAATACCACATATAGACAGATGAACAGTTGACACATAATACCACTTACAGACAGATGAACAGTCGACACAATACCACATACAGACAGATGAACAGTCGACACATAATACCACATACAGACAGATGAACAGTCGACACATAATACCACATACAGACAGATGAACAGTCGACACATAATACCACATACACACAGATGAACAGTCGACACATAATACCACATACAGACAGATGAACAGTCGACACATAATACCACATACAGACAGGTGAACAGTTTATACATAATACCACATACAGACAGATGAACAGTTTATACATAATACCACATACAGACAGGTGAACAGTTTATACATAATACCACATACAGACAGATGAACAGTTTATACATAATACCACATACAGACAGGTGAACAGTTTATACATAATACCACATATAGACAGATGAACAGTTTATACATAATACCACATACAGACAGGTGAACAGTTTATACATAATACCACATACAGACAGTTTATACATAATACCACATACAGACAGATGAACAGTTTATACATAATACCACATACAGACAGTTTATACATAATACCACATACAGACAGATGAACAGTTGACACATAATACCACATACAGACAGATGAACAGTTTATACATAATACCACATACAGACAGGTGAACAGTTTATACATAATACCACATACAGACAGATGAACAGTTTATACATAATACCACATACAGACAGATGAACAGTTTATACATAATACCACATACAGACAGATGAACAGTTTATACATAATACCACATACAGACAGATGAACAGTTTATACATAATACCACATACAGACAGGTGAACAGTCGACACATAATACCACATACAGACAGATGAACAGTTGACACATAATACCACATACAGACAGATGAACAGTTTATACATAATACCACATACAGACAGATGAACAGTTTATACATAATACCACATACAGACAGGTGAACAGTTTATACATAATACCACATACAGACAGATGAACAGTTTATACATAATACCACATACAGACAGGTGAACAGTTTATACATAATACCACATATAGACAGATGAACAGTTTATACATAATACCACATACAGACAGATGAACAGTTTATACATAATACCACATACAGACAGGTGAACAGTTTATACATAATACCACATACAGACAGATGAACAGTTTATACATAATACCACATATAGACAGATGAACAGTTTATACATAATACCACATATAGACAGATGAACAGTTTATACATAATACCACATACACACAGATGAACAGTCGACACATAATACCACATATAGACAGATGAACAGTTTATACATAATACCACATATAGACAGATGAACAGTTTATACATAATACCACATACAGACAGATGAACAGTTTATACATAATACCACATACACACAGATGAACAGTCGACACATAATACCACATATAGACAGATGAACAGTTTATACATAACACCACATACAGACAGCATGTAGCCTGTTTTCTGACACATTTATTCAGAATATGTCCAAAGAAAAGCCTTCCTGGTTCACAGTATGCACACAACACCTACACTAACATATTTATATCTCCCAGTTAGGCACAAACAATTCAACAAGCTGTAATCAAACAGATTAAAAAACAGGATTTTTCATATTGTATTCACTTGTATTCAGTCTTCCAACTTCAGTCAATATTGCTCTCCCATTGTTGGGGAGAGGTCTTTCCCGTGAGGTCCTCCTCCTTCTGAAGCTGCCTTCCAGTGCTGCATAATGCAGATTGTCTGCAGCTTCTTTTCTTAATGACATTTTACAATACGCTTTTTACCCCCCTTGGCTTTTCCTTCTTTCCGCCTTAAAGCCCGCTCACTTTGGCCTGCCCGCGCTTTGTCAGGCTGAGCTGCACCGTCATACCTTTTATTCGGCCGCCTGGTGAACAGACCGGACTCTTGCAAAGTACAGCCGGTCTGAGCTGCCATACAAAGATGTACGGCTTAGCTGAGTTCAGACTTTGTTCAACTTCCCCAGGGGCCGGGGTTGAACCTGGCAGCACCCGATTTGCAAGTGCAAGACGTTGGATGGCAGCAGGGCACAGTTTTTGGTTTCTGTTGTGCCCTAAAAAGTGTAAATACTGTAAGTATTGTACATAATAGTGTGAGAGTCCAGTCCATAGTGGATCTAACATAATAGTGTTTGATTGATTGATTGAGACTTTTATTAGTAGATTGCACAGTACAGTACATATTCCGTACAATTGACCACTAAATGGTAACACCCCAATAAGTTTTTCAACTTGTTTAAGTCGGGGTCCACTTAAATCGATTCATGTGTGAGAGTCCAGTCCATAGTGGATCCAACATAATAGTGAGAGTCCAGTCCATAGTGGATTCAACATAATAGTGAGAGTCCAGTCCATAGTGGATCTAACATAATAGTGTGAGAGTCCAGTCCGTAGTGGATCCAACATAATAGTGAGAGTCCAGTCCATAGTGGATCTAACATAATAGTGGGAGTCCAGTCCATAGTGGATCTAACATAATATTGTAAGAGTCCAGTCCATAGTGGATCCAACATAATAGTGAGAGTCCAGTCCATATTGGATCTAACATAATAGTGGGAGTCCAGTCCATAGTGGATCTAACATAATAGTGTGAGAGTCCAGTCCATAGTGGATCTAACATAATAGTGTGAGAGTCCAGTCCATAGTGGATCTAACATAATAGTGAGAGTCCAGTCCATAGTGGATCTAACATAATAGTGTGAGAGTCCAGTCCATAGTGGATCTAACATAATAGTGGGAGTCCAGTCCATAGTGGATCTAACATAATAGTGTGAGAGTCCAGTCCATAGTGGATCTAACATAATAGTGGGAGTCCAGTCCATAGTGGATCTAACACAATAGTGGGAGTCCAGTCCATAGTGGATCTAACATAATAGTGAGAGTACAGTCCATAGTGGATCTAACATAATAGTGAGAGTGCAGTCCATAGTGGATCTAACATGATAGTGTGAGAGTCCAGTCCATAGAGGATCTAACATAATAGTGTGAGAGTCCAGTCCATAGTGGATCTAACATGATAGTGTGAGAGTCCAGTCCATAGTGGATCTAACATAATAGTGTGAGAGTCCAGTCCATAGTGGATCTAACATAATAGTGTGAGAGTCCAGTCCATAGTGGATCTAACATAATAGTGTGAGAGTCCAGTCCATAGAGGATCTAACATAATAGTGTGAGAGTCCAGTCCATAGTGGATCTAACATAATAGTGAGAGTCCAGTCCATAGTGGATCTAACATAATAGTGAGAGTCCAGTCCATAGTGGATCTAACATAATAGTGTGAGAGTCCAGTCTATAGTGGATCTAACATAATAGTGAGAGTCCAGTCCATAGTAGATCTAACATAATAGTGTGAGAGTCCAGTCCATAGTGGGTCTAGCATAATATTGTGAGAGTCCAGTCCATAGTGGATCTAACATAATAGTGTGAGAGTCCAGTCCATAGTGGATATAACATAATAGTGAGAGTCCAGTCCATAGTGGATCTAACATAATAGTGTGAGAGTCCAGTCCATAGTGGATCCAACATAATAGTGAGAGTCCAGTCCATAGTGGTTCTAACATAATAGTGAGAGTCCAGTCCATAGTGGGGCCAGCAGGAGATCATCTTGAGTGGAGACAGGTCAGCAGCACAGGGACGTCCCCAACCGATGCACAGACGAGCGGTCCACCCCGGGTCCCAACTTTGGACAGCTAGCGCGTCATCTGTGGTCACCTAATCTGTGCCCCCCGCCCCCTCCACGAAGGAGAGGGGGGCAGAGTAGAAAAGAGATGGCAGATCAACTGGTCTAAAAAGGGGTCTATTTAAAGGCTAGATTATACAAATTAGTTTTAAGATGGGACTTAAATACTTCTACTGAGGTAGCATCTCTAACTGTTACCGGGAGGGCATTCCAGAATACTGGAGCCCCAATAGAAAACGCTCTATAGCCCACAGACTTTTTTTAAGCTCTGGGAATCACTAATAAGCCGGAGTTCTTTGAATGCAGATTTCTTGCCATGGCCCCTTTAAGCCACAACACCCGATGACCCCTCCGCTAAGAAAACCCTCCTGTGCGGCCACTCAACCCAGTCATACCAAACAAAAATAAATACAAAAACGACCCGTGTACAAGCGTTCCCTAAGTACAGCAAACAAAACCACAAAGACAACAACTCCATCCAACCATTCCACTCACCGCCCCCAGCAGAGAGAGAACCCACCCCACTGCCCCCGGCTGTGATCTCAACCAAGCGCAAGACTCCGCCCACAGACAGAGCCCGCCCTCAGCGAGGTCCCTGCAGGCCACCAGACCGCAGACCTGTGTCGGTCCGCCAGGCAATGAGGGGCGGCCTTCATTTTTGCATCAACTGAAGGGTCAGAGAGCTATTGGAGCCATTTCAACTTGACTTTGATATGATTTTTGTGAAAGAATAGTAATGCTGGATTATTCTTTTGGCTGTTAAAAACAACAACGAACACCAAACCAAAACCCAGGAGATCAGAACCGTGAATTTTGTGAACATTTCCACCGCCAGCTGGGAATAAATCCAACAACGAGATGTGACCGCCAGACAAGTTAACACTTCCATCCAAACGGACTACGCCACACTTGAGGAGAATTATTTCTGAAACTCCCAGGAAACCATTACCTTCCGGTGGCCAACCTCCCCAGAACTGAAGTACGCCGTCCAGAAGAAGGACAAGAAGTTAAGAACTCAGAGACTTGACATAACGTGTTCCATTTAGTGTGCGCGGCGTTCAAGATGGCCTTCTGGGAAATACATTCGCCAAGGACTGGTTTGCAGCCTTCAGACAGACCATAATATTCCAATCTAAATACCTCAACTTACATCGGAACCCAAAACACTCGTATCGCAGATCAACGCCGTCCTTTTTAATGAATGAAAACCAAATGAATCCATGTCCTGACCTCCACATCAACTATTTAAAGGGGAACTGCACTTTCTTGGTGAGCTTTGAAGTCCGTATAAATACTTTATATTCCTCCGTTAATACGTTTAAAAGAGTCCCTCCACTTGTCTTTAGTAAACAACAATAAACAACAATAAACCGCAGATGGTTTAAAGACTACAGCTGAGTAAAAGCACTACAAGATAGTTCCACTGATCAGTTCTTCAGCACAAAGATGCCTCACTAAAGTTCGTGCAAGTCCAAGGTTCCTTTTGTTTGTCTTTCTCTCTGTTGTCTTAGATATACTCAAAAAGTATATACTGGTACCAGTCGGCGATCACTGGAAACGAGTACGATTGTCCTCCTGTTGGTGGGTCTGCCTTCAGGAGAACACCTCAAGTGGGGAGACTGGTGCACAGACAGCCACCATACTGTCCTTGGCAAAGAGAAGGCCAGGGTCCAATGGCATGGAGACCAAAACAATTGAGGGCCCATCTTTGCTGCAGCCTTCTTCCGCCTTTGTGACCGTTGTGGAGCTTCTATGCAACCATCATCCGCCCACTCCGCCGTTGAGGTCTTTTACGACGAGGGAGACGCGCAGACTCCAACGCCACATATACAAGTACTATACTGGTACTGGTAGACTGTACAACCCTACCACACGCTGACAAGACCATGGAGACCAGCCAGGGCCAAGATTGCCTCAGCCCAAATGCCCAACATGCAAACGGGAGACACCAACACCACCCCCACACCAAGAAACTCCACTCCCCGATCCAAACCCGCCCAAAGAACTGAGCCACACACCAAATAAGACACGGAGCCCGCCCATCAGGAAGCAAAACCCGCCCGATGTCTCATCACCTACTCAGTAGCCTAGTGGTTAGAGCAGGGGTCAACAACCTTTTTGAAAGCAAGAGCTACTTCTTGGGTACTGATTAATGCGACGGGCTACCAGTTTGATACACACTTAAATAAATTGCCAGAAATAGCCAATTTGCTCAATTTACCTTTAACTCTATTTTATTACTAATAATTAATGATATTTACACTTAATTGAACGGTTTAAAAGAGGAGAAAACACTTAATTAAATTTTGAAACATAGTTTATCTTCAATTTCGACTCTTTCAAATTCAAAATTCAACCGAAAAAAAGAAGAGAAAAACTAGCTAATTTGAATCTTTTTGAAAACATGGAACATCATTAGTAATTTTTCCTGATTAAGATTAATTTTAGAATTTTGATGACATGTTTTAAATAGGTTAAAATCCAATCTGCACTTTGTTAGAATATATAACAAATTGGACCAAGCTATATTTCTAACAAAGACAAATCATTATTTCTTCTAGATTTTACAGAACAAAAATTTTAAAATGAATTTAAAAGACTTTGAAATAAGATTTAAATATGATTCTACAGATTTTCTAGATTTGCCAGAATAATTTTTTGGAATTTTAATCATAATAAGTCTGAAGAAAAATTTCACAAATATTCTTCGTCGAAAAAACAAAAGCTAAAATGAAGAATTAAATTAAAACTTATTTATTCTTCTTTACAATAAAAAAAATTAATTTACATTGATTTAAATTGTCAGGAAAGAAGAGGAAGGAATTTAAAAGGTAAAAAGGTACATGTGTTTAAAAATCCTACAATCATTTTTAAGGTTGTATTTTTTCTCTAAAATTGTCTTTCTGAAAGTCATAAGAAGCAAAGTAAAACAAATAATGAATTTATTTAAACAAGTGAAGACCAAGTCTTTAAAATATTTTCTTGGATTTTCAAATTCTATTTGAGTTTTGTCTCTCTTAGAATTAAAAAATGTCGGGCAAAGCGAAACCAGCTTGCTAGTAAATAAATTAAATTCAATAAATAGAGGCAGCTCACTGGTAAGTGCTGCTATTTGAGCTATTTTTAGAACAGGCCAGCGGGCTACTCATCTGGTCCTTGTTAGAGTGTCCGCCCTGAGATGGGTAGGTTGTGAGTTCAAACCCTGGCCGAGTCATACCAAAGACTATAAAAATGGGAGCCATTACCTCCCTGCTTGGCACTCAGCATCAAGGGTCGGAATCGGGGGTTAAATCACCAAAAATGATTCCCGGGCGCGGCCACCGCTGCTGCTCACTGCTCCCCTCACCTCCCGGGGGGTGATCAAGGGTGATGGGTCAAATGCAGAGAATAATTTCGCCACACCTAGTGTGTGTGTGTGTGACAATCATTAGTACTTTAACTTTAACTTTAACATGTTTTACTGTAATACAGTCCATTTTTTTTACCACTTTTATCTAAAGTGTGGTCTGTAGCTAAAAGGTAATTGCACTTATTGAGTGATCGCTGCTGTAGAACAACACCTTGCAACAAAGTAAAGGAGAAATGTGAGGAATCTCATGAGTAAAAACTCCAACTTTGACAGCCTTGATAATAACAAATGGCAAAGTCTCGGCTGAGGACACAAAATCGCAAAAAAATAAATAAAAAAATGGTGCCATACCCAACAGATACATAATGAAATATGTCACTCAGGAGTGATAACTGACAGGAACACTTTGATAAACATTTCCCTCCCAAATGTCACAACGACAACATAGTCTCCTGCCTAATACGTCAATGATACATGCAAAAGTGACTTGTGATTGACTCATTTATTAGTCTTTGTTTGGGTAAAAATGCACACAAATCCTCATGTTCGGACGCACGGTTATTGTTATGATTGATTTAATTTAGACATAGGGCTCCGGTCCCCCGCGACCCCAGCAGAATGGATACATTGATGTCTTTTATGCACTTTTATGAACCCAGTAAAATTCCTAGTTTGTGAACCCGTTCTCAAACAATGCCAATAAAAAACTATTCTGATTCTGATGGATTTTTGTCTCTCATTCACAATCCTTATGTAATACACGATTTTCATTCTAACTCGTAAGTAAATGCTGGGAAAAGTCGCTATAAAGCACTCTAAAAAAAACATCCAAAAACCTCCATCAAGGTGTTATACACACACTTTAAGTATATATATGTAGTATCTAGTAACATTCTTTCTTTCTTTCGTTCTTTCGTTTAGTTTATTTCGAACATGAACACACTTACAGCATAATACATCACACAATTTCGTATCATTTCTGTTTACATCATGTCCGAAAAGGAGTAGGAAGAAGCAAAGCTTATTTAATCCTACCCCTTTCCCACTTCAGAGCGTTTACATCCAAATTACATCCAAATATAACGAAAACAAAACAAAACAAAACAAAACAAAAAAAACACAAGTGCAAAACTTCATGAAGTACAAACCGAACAAAAATACAAAAGAAGTAATATACAGGTACACCTCACAGGATGATACAAAACAGATACAAAACCAGGCAAAAAACAAGTAAATTAATAAATATAAAGCAAAATGTAAACACTTATGGCTGTCCATATGATTTTATTGTTCTGTCTTTATATATTTTTTTCAATTTGAATATATTTTTACAATCTTTTATCTCATTATAAAGAGAATTCCATAGTTTAACCCCCACCACTGATATACACATTTGTTTTAAAGTTGTCCTTGAATACTGATGTTGGAAATGACCTTTTCTTCTATGCTCTTCATTCTCAGAAGTGATGACAAACATTTTTTGTAAATTTGCTGGTAATGTTTTGCTTTTAGCCTTAAACATGACACATAATGTCTGTAACTTTACTAGCTCCTGTAATTTCAATAAACCTGAATTAATGAATAATATGTTAGTGTGTTCTAAGTAATCTACTTTATGAATAATCCTTATAGCTCTTTTCTGTAGTTGATACAATGCCTTTATGTTACTCTTATATGTGTTCCCCCACACTTCCACACAGTAGCTGATATATGGCAATATAAGTGCACAATACAATATACGCATTGCCCTATAATCTAACACATATTTTACCTTATTTAATATAAAAATACTCTTAGACATCTTTTTCCGCAGATGTGCAATATGAGATTTCCATGTCAGACCGTCATCCAGTATCACTCCTAAAAATCTAAGTTCAGAAACCCTTTCAATATCTATTCCATTTATTGACAATTTGATCGTTTCCTCCCTTTTCCTCTTACAAAAAATCATGAACTTTGTTTTTTCTACATTTAATGATAATTTATTGGCATCAAACCATCTCTTAAGTTTAATCATTTCCTGTTCAATAATTTTTGATAATGCTTTTAAGTCGTGTCCCGAACTATAAAAGTTGGTGTCGTCCGCAAATAATACAAATTTCAATAACTTTGATACCTCACATATATCATTAATATATAAAATAAACAATTTTGGTCCCAAAACCGAACCTTGTGGAATTCCACATTCAATCCTCATTTGTTCAGATGTATTACCCATAAAATCCACAAACTCTTGTCTATTATCTAAATAACTTCTTAGCCAGTCTAAAACTACTCCTCTCACACCAAATGAATACAACTTGGACAATAATATAGAATGATCTATAGTATCAAATGCTTTTTTAAGATCGATAAATACCCCTATAGTGTATTTCTTATTATCAGTTGCTGTTGCTATATCCTCAATTATATTCATTACAGCTGAAGCAGTGGATCTATTGGTCCGGAATCCATACTGGCTCTCACTCAACAGCATGTTCTTTTCAATAAAACTATCTAATTTTTTTACAAATATTTTTTCAATTATTTTAGAAAATTGTGACAGTAGTGACACTGGTCTGTAATTAGTGAATCTATGTTTATCTCCCGTTTTAAAGAGTGGAATTACCTTTGCTACCTTCATTTTATTTGGAAAGGTCCCTGTTTGAAAAGAAAGATTAAAAATATAACAAAGAGGTTTGATGATACAGTCAATAGTCTTTTTTACAATTATCATGTCTATACCATCACTGTCTGTTGATGTCTTATTTTTCAGTTTTGTTACCACCGATACAATTTCATTTTCACTAACATCTCCTAGAAGCATGGACTGTAGCACTTTGCTTCCCCCTCTCCATCCACTCTGTATATCTTTATGTTCTCCAATACTCTCTGCCAATTTGGGTCCAACATTCACAAAAAAAGAATTGAATCCGTTTGCCACTTCATTCATATTTGTTATCATCTTATTATCCTCATTGATAAAATGGCTTGGTGGGTTTGTAGGCCCAGATGTTTTTCCTATTACCTTGTTCAGAATATTCCAAGTTCCTTTGATATTGTTTTTATTTTTTTCTAGTAAATTATTATAATATTCTCTTTTTGCTTGTCTCATTATTGTTATCAATTTGTTTTTGTAAACCTTATATTTTGTTTCAGCATCCTTTGTTTTTACTTTTATGAAATCTCTATAAAGTTTGTTTTTCTTTTTACAAGCATTCTGTAGTCCCTTTATAATCCAAGGCTTTTTATTGTAGCTGTCTCTTTGTTTCCATACATTCGGACAATGCTTTTCATACAATGATAAATATATATTAAGAAAAGCCTCATATGCAGCATTTGCTTCTCCCCCATACACCTCATTCCAGTCTGTTTCAAATAAGTCCTTCCTAAACCTATTTATTGCCTCTTCAGTTCTTTTCCTTACATATCTATGAGTTTTTTCCTCCCTCTTTTTATCAATTGGACAGTCATAAGTAAGAAACACAGGTAAGTGGTCACTTATATCATTAATTACTAGTCCACTTTTTATATTATTTTTTATGTCATTTATAAAGATGTGATCAATTAACGTTGCACAATTTGTCGTTATTCTACTGGGTTTGGTGATCAATGGATAAAGCCCTCTACTATATACCACATCCAAGAAGTCTCTTGTTGATTTATTTCTGGGTGAGCTTAGCAGGTCTATGTTATAGTCGCCACACATGACAAATGTTTTATTTTCCTTCACCTTACACAATAATTCTTCCAAACTATCATTAAATGCTTCTACTTTAGACCCAGGTGTCCTATACATACACGTAACAATAACATTTCTCTTCTTTTCTATTTCTACCTCTACAGTTACACATTCAAATAAATCATCAATTACCACTGTCATACATTCCACAGGTCTACATTTCAATTCACAGTCAACAAACAGGGCCACACCTCCTCCCTTCTTGTTTCTTCTACTACAGTGATACAACTCATACCCGTCAATGGAGAAATCGATACCTCTGTCTTTATCGATCCATGTTTCAGAAAGTGCTATTATTTTGAATTTGCCATTTAGAGTCTTCAGGTATTCGTCAATCTTTGAGAAATTTGCATATAAGCTTCTACAGTTGAAATGTATTAAAGAAAATGTATTATCTAAACTAACATTGTCATTGAATTGTTCCTCTGTGTAGTAGTCACATGTAGCATTGATTGAGTTGAACAGATGGTTTTCTGGGTCAACATCATTTTCAAAGTCATACAGTTTATAGTCCATGTATTCAGCTCTTAGAAACTTTTGATTCTCAGTTGTCTCACCTTCTCGCTGCGTAGCCTTCCCCGTCTCCAGCCAAGGATGAGCCGTGTCAGTCATAAGTCTAGCAGGTCTCATCTATATTGATCCAAGTCGCGGAGCTCTCGGATCATGACAACTTTGGCTTCTTCATATGGTCCATTTAGCCGAATCATGATTTTGCAGTTCCGTGTCCATGTTGCTTGTATCTTGTTTTCTTTTCTGAGGATGCGTGCTTGTCTTGCAATGTCAGCGTTCTTCTTGGTAAGATGTTCATTGATGTAAACCCCAGTTCCCTTCAGCTTCCTTCCCTGCCGTAGTAACTCCGTCTTGTGTTTCCGATTTACAAACCGGATCACAATGGCTGGGTTGGTTCTGCTGTCCTTCCTGGGGATAGTATGGCACGCTGAAATGCTGCCACTTTGAAGAGTCATGTTCTTACTGGAAAAAAAGTTAATTACTTGCCGTTCAAGTGTCACAAGTTCGTCTGCCGGGGCTTCGGCGTCCTTGTCAGCGTCCCTGCTGCGAGTCCCGGCCACTCTTGCATATGTGCGATGTTTGGTTTCTAGTCCACTTATAATTAAATCGTCCATTCTGGTGTACTGTTCAATTTCGTCAATTCTTGCTTCTAGGTCAACAATTTTCTTGTCTTTTTCCTTGATGATGTTTTTCAGCATTTTGATTTCGGTCAACAACTCCATGAGTGTGTCTTGCTGTTTGGCCACTGTCCTTACATCCTCCGACAGGGAGTTAAGCGATTTTCTGATCTCCTCCAAGTCTTCCTCGAATTTCTTGTGTTTCGCACTCATTTTCTTAATTCACTTGGTTTTCTTCTTAATTTCAGTTCGGTTTCTTTACTGGCTAAAACTCACAACCCAAATTGCCGAGACGCGTCACTGCACTTTCGCCTTCCCACCGATGGGGTCCCGTCCGGCCTGGCAAGCCTCGCTCCAGCCTCTCTCCTCTCCCGGGCCTCGCCGCAGTCACCTGCCGGTCTCGTCTCCACGAGATGGTCCCGCTGCTGCCAGCCGCTAGCCGTTAGCCGCCAGCCTGGCCTCTCCCTCGCCGCCCTGCTGCCGTCACTTGCCGCCGCGAGAAAGCTGCTGGTCCCGCCGCAGTGAGGTGGTGGTGCCGCCGCTGCTGGCCGGTAGCCGGGCCTCTCCCTGCTTGGTTGGTGCGGGCCTCACTGCTGTGTAGCCGGGCGACGGCGGCATGAGCCTCTTCCTTTCCAGATGTTTCGCGTTCGTTTGTGGCGTGCTGCTGCTCGGCCCCGCTGTGGTCTGCTGTGGCGTGCTGCTGCTCGGCCTCGCCGTGGTCTGCTGTGGCGTGCTGCCATTCATAATAACATGTAATATTTACATATTTTGATCATTTCAATTCACAGACGCATCACGACATTCACTTGTCCCTTCAACAGCAACAAGACTACTAATCATGGCAGACTTGATGAGGGACAACAAAGACTACTTTGGGACAAATTATAATCCAGAAACTTCTATTTTTGAGCCTGAATATGAGGAGGACGATCTACATACTTTAGAAGCTGTGTGCTAAACAGATGCAGCTTTAGTCAAACACTAAGCATCATGTAGCAGTATTGCTAAGTGCTAAACAAGATATACAAACATAATAAAACAATCGCTTACTGTACAATGTCTGCTCTCACTGGGATGAAGACTGATGGGATGTTTACATCAGCAATTCATCATAATCCGTACTACAGACGTCTTTTCGCGTCTTTCTCGCCATCTCCGGGTTTAAGTTGGATGTCAAAGTTGACCAACTTGTGAGTTTATGTCCAAAACGTTCTACTATCCAGGTGAGAGACATGATTTTTCATCTAGAACTAACCTCCATCAAGGTGTTATACACACACTTTAAGTATATATGTAGTATCTAGTAACATTCATAACAACATGTAATATTTACATATTTTGATCATTTCAATTCACAGACGTATCATGACTTTCACTTGTCCCTTCAACAACAACAAGACTACTAATCATGGCAGACTTGATGAGAGACAACAAAGACTACTTTGGGACGGATGATAATCCAGAAACTTCTATTTTTGAGCGTGAATATAAGGAGGACGATCTACATACTTTAGAAGCTGTGTGCTAAACAGATGCAGCTTTAGTCAAACACTAAGCATCATGTAGCAGTCTTGCTAAGTGCTAAACAAGATATACAAACATAATAAAACAATCACTTACTGTACAATGTCTGCTCTCACTGGGATAAAGACTGATGGGATGTTTACATCAACAATTCATCATAATCCGTACTGCAGACGTCTTTTCGCGTCTTTCTCGCCATCTCCGGGTTTAAGTTGGATGTCAAAGTTGACCAACTTGTGGGTTTATGTCCACAACAGAATCATAATCAGAATCATAAATACTTTATTAATCCCCGAGGGGAAATTAACATTTTCAGCACAATCCCATTGAAGATGAGACAAACATTACAGGTAGACAGAACAGGATCGCTGCAACCTTCTACTATCCAGGTGAGAGGCATGATTTATCATCTAGAATTAACTTTCAGGCGATGTAGCAACTCAATTTGTCAATATAGCAGCATAAGCTAGTTAGCTCTCTGATCCACTAAAAATAGTTTCTGTGTTAGCGCTTTTAACAAAAATATCGCTAACATTTGTTAATATTCAGGTATTGTTGGCGGTTTTTAAATGTTTTTTTAAGAGTGCTTCACGTGTGGATTGGTGCACTCCCATTATCTGCATTGTTAGCCACCTCTGACTTGCCATATTTTGCGACTTAGAATGGATAAAAAAATAAAAACGTGGGTTTTTGTCTTCTAAAATGATTTTAAATGACAGACACAATAAAAAAAAAAAGTTCCCTTCCCTGTCAGGTTCAAACACTGATGACGTCTATTAAACAGGACAAGAAGCAAGGAATTAAACAGAGACAGAATTAAATTTGGCTCAATTGAGGAGAAAATGTCAGGGCTGTCCTCTTGCACAGTTTTAGCACACTCCTCCTTTTTTATTTGTGTCAAGACTTGGACTATGGGTTGTTTGTTTTCCCGAGATGCAAGTGAAGTTGGAGCGGGCAAGGTGTGAAGGTAAGGACATCTTTTATTTTAACACTAACTACACAATACAAACAGAAGGGTACAAACAAAAGGCGCGCACAAAGGCGGAGAACAAACTTGACTGACGAAACCAAAACTAGCACTTGGGCAAAAAACTATGAACAATAAACAAAAACTTACTTGGAACGCAGGGAACTGTGGCATAGTTTTCAAAGGTAGCATGGAGGTAGAGAAGTAGCATGGCATGAAGTGAGCAGAGGTAGTAAGGATAATGTCACCAGGACGATCAACAGAAAAAGACAGGCTTAAATAACAGCGACATGATTAGTGACATGTGCGCGAGTGCAAAACGTGAGACAGGTGCGTGACATGAGGACAGGTGAAAACTAATGGGTTGTCATGGAAACAAAACAGACAAGAGTGCACAAAGGGTCCAAAAAAACAAATCGAACATAACCAAAACGAAACATCATCACACAGACATGACAATTTGGACTTTCTCTGATTACATGGCAACAGCTGTTTCTAAGGGAGGGGGGGTCGTAAACAGCCATCGCCTTTGGTTACAAAACAGTTATAAATAAATGATAAATGGGTTATACTTGCATAGCGCTTTTCTACCTTCAAGGTACTCAAAGCGCTTTGACACTATTTCCACATTCACCCATTCACACACACATTCACACACTGATGGCGGGAGCTGCCCTGCAAGGCGCTAACCAGCAGCCATCAGGAGCAAGGGTGAAGTGTCTTGCCCAAGCACACAACGGACGTGACTAGGATGGTAGAAGGTCTGATCACACAGACATGACAATTTGGACTTTCTCTGATTACATGGCAACAGCTGTTTCTAAGGGAGGGGGGGTCGTAAACAGCCATCGCCTTTGGTTAACTTAGATACAATTATTCTGACTTTCCCCTTTAAGGATCATGTGGTCACATGTGTCCATTTGACTGCCTCTAAACAACTCCCCCACATAAAAAAATGCAATCAAAACATGATTTTCTCCTTTTCATGTTTTTAATAGGAGGTCTCGGTGTGCTGTAATGAAAGTGCACATTAAAGAGACTATTAGACCCCGCCCCCTTTCAAGAGGGATCAAGGCAGAATTAAGCAACTCTCATTCCATCATTCCTCGTTACATGAAATAGAAATAGATCTGTCCAGTCTGGATTATTCGTGACAACAGGGCGGGAAACTTTTTTTTGTGTGTGTGTGTGTGTGTGTGTGTGTGTGTGTGTGCGTGTGTGTGTGTGTGTGTGTGTGTGTGTGCCTTTCATCCAATCACGGCCCAGCAGGAGAAGAGACAGAAAAACGGATGACTCTTTTGATGGTTAATCCTATCAAGGCTGTAGTCGCCGTCTTCTCCTGTAATTAGTCAGTCCAGCTGAAATTCCTTTTGGTGGCTTTAAAAATACTCGCATTCACGGCAGCCGCGACTGAATTAGCGTCACGGTAATTGAATCCGACCATTCACTGCGGAATAGTAAAGATCAATTGACTTTAACGTCACGCTGGTATTAACCTTGAAATACATGAAGTATGTATGGTTAAACTTTGGATTTCTATTCTAAAACAACAGTAAAATAGTAGAACTCCCGGACGGTCTTTGATTAAACTTGACCCTCAATTCTAAAACAACAGTAAAATAGTAGAACTCCCGGACGGTCTATGATTAAAGTTGATCCTCAATTCTAAAACAACAGTAAACTAGTAGAACTCCTGGATGGTCTTTGATTAAACTTGATCCTCAATCCTAAAACAACAGTAATATAGTAGAACTCCTGGATGGTCTATGATTAAACTTGAACCTCAATTGAAAAAAACAACAGTAAAATAGTAAAACTCCCGGACGGTCTATGGTTAAACTTGACCCTCAATTCTAAAACAACAGTAAAATACTAGAACTCCCGGATGGTCTATGATTAAAATTGAACCTCAGTTGTAAAACAACAGTAAAATAGTAGAACTCCCAGACGGTCTATGATTAAACTTGGACCTTAAAAGCCTCCATAGCAAAGCACATATACATATTACAACGTACATCTCGAGATATCTAGCAACAGAGGGGAGGGAGTGCGGGGCCATGGTGGTCGGCCGCAGCTCTCAGGCGCTGACCATCCTTTCATCACCCCTATGGGATTTGCGTCGAGGGCGTTGGATTGGGGGGAGGAGGGGTAATCAGGGCCGGCCTGTGGCATAGGCCGTATAGGCAAATGCTAAGGGTGCCGTCCATCAGGGGGCGCCACGCCAGTGCCACAAATGTTTGAGAAAAAAAAGTTGGTACTATATTTCTAAATACAAAAAATAATTCCCAAGTTAATTCAAATGCAAAGTAAAGCCTATTTAATAGAAATATTATTTGTTACAACATTACGCCCCCCCCCCCTCCCCCCGCACGGTGCGCCCCCTCCCTTCCCGTGTCATGACTTTTTTTGGACGTCACCACATCAAAAAATCAACACAAGATGTCAAAACGGCCAAAATTGTCAGGTGCCCAGGGAAGAGAAAAGAAGAGGAGGAGAAACGAGAAAAAGACAGAGGTAGCAGGTAGGTAACGTTAGCCTACATGAAATTATTTGTCTGTTACAGAATGTGATAGTAACCTGGCTTTTTAGCATTAAGCTAATGTTACATGATTCGGCAATTGCTAATCAATAAATAGCTAGTTCTGTTTTAACGTCGGGTTAATATTGTGGAGGGGGCTAAATTGTTGTGGAAAATAATAATGTAACGTTAGGTAATTACTAGAGATGTCCGATAATATCGGCAGGCCGATATTATCGGCCGAAAAATGCTTTAAAATGTAATATCGGAAATTATCTGTATCGTTTTTTTTATTATCGGTATCGTTTTTTTTTTTTTTTGTTTTTTTTAAATTAAATGAACATAAAAAACACAAGATACACTTACAATTAGTGCACCAACCCAAAAAACCTCCCTCCCCCATTTACACTCATTCACATAAAAGGGTTGTTTATTTCTGTTATTAATATTCTGCTTCCTACATTATATATCAATATATATCAATACAGTCTGCAAGGGATACAGTCCGTAAGCACACATGATTGTGCGTGCTGCTGGTCCACTAATAGTACTAACCTTTAACAGTTAATTTTACTCATTTTCATTAATTACTACTTTCTATGTAACTGTTTTTATATTGTTTTACTTTCTTTTGTATTCAAGAAAATGTTTTTAATTTATTTATCTTATTTTATTTTATTTAAAAAAAAAACAACCTTATCTTCACCATACCTGGTTGTCCAAATTAGGCATAATAATGTGTTAATTCCACGACTGTATATATCGGTATCGGTTGATATCGGTATCGGTAATTAAAGAGTTGGACAATATCGGCATATCAGATATCGGCAAAAAGCCATTATCGGACATCCCTAGTAATTACAGTACTCCCACCTTACATTCCTCAGGGACATTTGTATTAGATCTTTTAAGCAGGTGTTTTTTGTTGACATTGTTATTGCCTTCTGGTTAGCTAATGTTTGCCCTGCAGGTAATAGTCACTTTTCCACCCCTTTATATATTAGGTATAGTTGGAAGCCTAGTTGTTAAAGTGCACATCATTAATGTTAATTAAGCAATATCACATGAGAGGGAATGCTGTTTTTTAATTTGAGCACTGCTGTGATTCGGTTAAAGATAATCATAACATAACATTCTCATATAATATGTTAATTTGCTTTCGTTAAGTAAAAAAAAAGGTCAAAGACAAAGATATTCGGTTTCTTGTGAGTATATACACTTCACTGCCGATGTGGGGGGGGGGGGGCGCCACCTAAAATATTGCCTAGGGCGCCAGATTGGTTAGGGCCAGGCCTGGGGGTAATGTATGGGTGTGGCGTATATTTTTGTGGATGCATGTTTATGTGTAAGCCTGCGGTGTGTCTCTGTTCCGCGGCCTTGATGTCGTACAGTCGCTAGTCCAAAGTAAGATCAAAGACAGCTTTTGTCCTCTCGCCGGGAACTTCATAAGTTTTGTGATGACTTAGATAGAATTATTCTGACACCAGGGAGACGGTGAAGTTCCTGCCCGCGTCCTCCGAGAACACTTGCTGACCCTCCACCACGTGTCTGCCCACCTCCGCTTTATTAGTGGTGTATACTCCACTCCCAGTGACTCGCACCTTGTCCGCCTCCTTCCCCCGTGTTTTGACAGGTGTCGCTGACTCCCGTCTCGCTAATAAGACGCCGAGCGCCGGTAAATGACAGCCTTCATTCCGTGCCGCCACAATGCTTCTTGATGAGGGGGCCACCTCAAAAGGCGTGGTGGCGTTTGCCACCTCCACTCGGCAACAACCACCGCCTGGGTCACAACCTGCACTATAATTGCTCTGTTGGCGCAGAAACGGCTGGATTTGTCCGCGCCTTTAAGATATTAAAATATATTTTGTAAATCCCGGGAAATAAGCCTCTGCTTTTTTTCCCCCTACGCTTTGATCCCTGTGGCTGATTTATGGTTTTTTTTCTTCGCCAACGACCGTAAAGCAAATAGTTTTTTCATTCGTTTTTTCAATGCTTCAGTAGAAGCATTTAAGTCCCATCTTCAAACTCATTTGTATACTCTAGCCCAGGGGTCACCAACGCGGTGCCCGCGGGCACCAGGTCGCCCGCAAGGACCAGATGAGTAGCCCGCCGGCCTGTTCTAAAAATAGCTCAAATAGCAGCACTTACCAGTGAGCTGCCTCTATTTTTTGAATTGTATTTATTTACTAGCAAGCTGGTCTCGCTTTGCCCGACATTTTTAATTCCAAGAGAGACAAAACTCAAATAGAATTTGAAAATCCAAGAAAATATTTTAAAGACTTGGTCTTCACTTGTTTAAATAAATTCATTATTTTTTTTACTTTGCTTCTTATAACTTTGAGAAAGACAATTTTAGAGAAAAAATACAACCTTAAAAATTATTTTAGGATTTTTAAACACATATTTTTAAATTCCTTCCTCTTCTTTCCTGACAATTTAAATCAATGTTCAAGTAAATGTATTTTTTTAATTGTAAAGAATAATAAATAAATTTTAATTTAATTCTTCATTTTAGCTTCGTTTTTTTCGACAAAGAATATTTGTGAAATATTTCTTCAAACTTATTATGATTAAAATTCAAAAAAATTATTCTGGCAAATCTAGAAAATCTGTAGAATCAAATTTGAATCTTATTTCAAAGTCTTTTGAATTTCTTTTAAAATTTTTGTTCTTTAAAATCTAGAAGAAATAATGATTTGTCTTTGTTAGAAATATAGCTTGGTCCAATTTGTTATATATTCTAACAAAGTGTTAATTGGATTTTAACCTATTTAAAACATGTCATCAAAATTCTAAAATTAATCTTAATCAGGAAAAATGACTAATGATGTTCCATAAATTCTTTTTTTAATTTTTTCAAAAAGATTCAATTTAGCTAGTTTTTCTCTTCTTTTTTTCGGTTGAATTTTGATTTTTAAAGAGTCGAAATTGAAGATAAACTATGTTTCAAAATTTAATTAAGTGTTTTCTCCTCTTTTAAACTGGTAGCCCTTCGCATTAATCAGTACCCAAGAAGTAGCTCTTGGTTTCAAAAAGGTTGTTGACCCCTGCTCTAGCCTTTAAAAACACCCCCTTTTTAGACCAGTTGATCTGCCGTTTCTTTTCTGCTCAAAATGAAGACATTTGATTTTTTTCCCCAAAGGGACTGTAGTCAGACCAATGTGGTCTGTAATTGATGCAAGGCAAGAGTGCTAATACCACGCCACCTTAGCTCACCCTTTAGAGCACAGCTGTAACTTCCTGCCACTAAACCTGCAGAAAATAGTTATTTTCAGGTTTCTACATGTTTACATTTTCACACGTTGCACTATTTCCTTACACTATATGAAGCATTTCTTACACATTCTTATTTTTAGGAGCTTATTATTAAGTCTTCAATGTGATTTTACTATTTTGTTTACTTTGTTTGAGTGTTTTCCATGCTTGTGTTGACATTTCCTTTCTGCCTTGCTAGCTGAGGGATTATAATCAGAAGAACGCCTGCTCCTTATTTTCCATAGGTCATAAAAAAATGTCAATAATTATCAATATCAACCAATATACCAATAATGTTTAAACAATTACTGCATAACAAATATTCCTTCCCATAGTTAAATAAGAATAAGAGGGCAAATTAATGTTACACAGCCGTTAGTTCCCAGCACGAAACCTGCAGAAAATAGTTATTCTCAGGTTTACATTTTGCACTATTTCCTTACACTTTATGAAGCATTTATTACATATTCTTATTTTTAGGGAGCTTATTATTAAGTCTTCAATGTGATTTTACAATTTGTTTACATTGTTTGAGAGACATTTCCTTTCTGCCTGGATAACTGACAGGATAATAATTAGAAGAAAGTTACATTTGATATATAAAAAAAAGTTGAAATAAAGTTTTCCTTTGCTCCTTATTTTACATAGGAAATAAAACATATCGGTAATTATCGATAACGACTGATATAAAATAGTTTTCATCCATTACCAAATACAAAATATTGGAGGTTTTTTAAGATAGAAGACACCCCATTACCTGCATTGTTTGCTGCCTTGTGCAAGCAGTTTTTTACCATCTAGAACCCAGAGAAAAGGTAAAGAGGTGTGTCACATAAGGACCAGTGCCACCATGGAAATGCACCACTCTACCTCAAAGAACTACTCACCCCCAAATCCTCCACACGACACCTCCGAGGACAAAGCTACGAACAATGGGAGACCGGGTTTTCTGCTTCGCCGCTCCCAGTCTGTGGAACGCTCTCCCTGACCACCTGAAGGCACCACGGACTGTGAATACTTTAAAAAAAGGCTTAAAAACCCTTATTTTTTAAAAAGCCGTTTATTAGATATATGTATACTAGTTTTAGCTATTTGGCTGTTCTAGTTTTTATTTTTATTTATTTTTTATTATCTTTTAATTTTTTTATTTAATTTTTTTCATTTTTTTATTTATCTAAAAAAATATGTATATATATGCACTGTAGCACTTTGAGGTTGTTTACTCAATGTAAAGTGCTTTTTACAAATACAATCTATTATTATTATTATTATTATTATTATTATTATTATTATTATTATTATTATTATTATTGTGGCCGATGGGCAAAATTGCAAAAAAAAAGCACACATTTCCTTGCAAAGGGGTGAAGCAGCTAAAACACAGCGATAAGGTGAAATAATGGACGAGTACATTTCCCAGGAAGCGGAAGAATAAGTCCAAATCTGTGCGAGCATCTGCGGCCGCCCTGAGATAACTCATGGAACAAAACAGGTTTGTAAATTCACTGGCTGGCGATCTGTTGGTGGTGAGACATTGCAAGTCTCTGCACGGAAGCCTAACTGGAAATTTGGAAGAGGAAAAAAGACAAGGTGGTAAAGATGGTAATACAAGAACAACAGGGAGCCTTGATGGCTTGTGTAATGAGCGATGACCAACAAGACTTCATGAATAAAACAAAGGGGAGCGTACATGTGTGTGTGTGTGTGTGTGTGTGTGTGTGTGTGTGTGTGAGCAGAAACACAAACTTTCGCAGAGTGCGCCGCACTGCATCCAGACTCCCAACTATGATGTTTCCATATTGCACAGCTGACAGAAATGATACGTTCATAAATAAAACATGCTGGAGTTATTTGAGAATCTTCCTTCAGTTCATCAATCGTGTTTTGCTCAGCAAAAGTTAGAAGGCCTATTTAATTTGCATAAATGTACGGA
>NC_084732.1:101254872-101279815 GCF_033978785.1 Entelurus aequoreus | reverse complement strand
GGAAAACCATCAAAGGGGTCGTACGCAAAACCCACTTTTCTTGCCTGCGTTCTGAAAATTACTTTTAAAAAGTTACTTTACCAAAAAACGGAATTACTCTTTAATAAATGTAATGAATTACTAGGGACAGTCATTTAAACGGTACTTAAAAATGTATTTTTAAAAATATCTTGCATGTGCATTTGCGATATGTTTAATGTGATGGCACAGTGTGCGGAGTCTGTGCTTTTAAAAGGCGGGGCCTGTTGCCTAGTGACGTCATCGAGGGTTTCAACTGAGCTGTGTTTGTTAGCTTTAGCTCTGACGCCAGCTCTTTTGAATTGTTTCACCGGATTGTGTTACCTCTGCTCAATAGAGAGATTGAATGTGCTCCCATGGCGGTCATATCCTGTTGTCAACAAACGGGGTATTGTTTGGATGGCAAGTTTGTCACTTCAATCAGTAATTTGTTGTTCAATATTCCCATTGTAAAAAAAATAACTTTAAATATCTGGCATAGGCATTTTATCTATCAATCAATCAATCAATCAATCAATCAATGTTTATTTATATAGCCCTAAATCACAAGTGTCTCAAAGGGCTGCACAAGCAACTTTTTGGATGCTTTCATCTCCCTTGTTCTGACGTTCCTTCACTTTCTTCTCAGACTCTGGCTCTCACATGTTCGCTTGGATAATAAAATCCCCCGCAGTTGCCATTTCTAATAAAAAGTAGCTAATATGATACATTTCTATGGAACTATATTACTTGCTAAGGATAGAGCAAATACTGGACAGCTAAATATGGACACCACACATATGAGAGTAAGAAACCACGCCCATGTTCTCTCCTTCTTGCAGTGTCCGTCGCCTACACTACGTCTTCTTTACTGGTCTAAACTTCCAATTTTTTACCGGGAAATCCAGTTTTTGTCCTTTCCTGGCGTCTTACGGGTCCCGTTTTGTCTGTTTTGGCCACTGCAGCCTTGGAGTCGCTTGACACGTTTCTGTCCACAACACCCGCGGCGTCGGCTCATTAAAAGGAGCGCCACGAGTTTCATGATCCGTCATTCAATTGAATAACACGACAGAGACGGATGGACATGAAGACGACAGAAAAATGCAAACTTTGTGTAAATATCTTGACAGATATGCGATGAATATATCAGTAAAGAAGGTGAGGCAGCAGCTCACACATACTCATACTTTCTGTAACATCCAGGAAGAAATGACGTCTCAACTATAATCTACGTGAAGGAGCCCATAATTGTTTTTATTCGAATGTTGACAATCTTTCAGGAGGAAACCTTACAAAGTATTAAATCCACAACGTGTTATAAAAGTGTATAAAATGGAGTGGATGAGTTATTGTGATGCAGAGAAATGTCATATTTTGACCAGTTTTCCCAGGAGATGTTCTATATTTAGAAATAAAATGTTGATGCTCCTCTTAGACACACCTAAAAAAGGTGTTTGATGTTTTCTGATGATAAACTAAACACAACATCAAACATTATGCGCCACCTTTCCTAAAAATATAATGTTAAAAAAAACTACTTAAATACAGATGTTTACTGCCATATAATATTCATGTTTAAATAACTTTTACTGACGCAAATCCCATAAGGATGATGGAAGGATGGGCAGCGCCTGAGAGCTGCGGCCAGCCACCATGGCCCCCCACTCCCCACCTCCCCTCTGTTGCTAGATATATCGAGATGTACGTTGTAATATGTATATGTGCTTTGCTATGGAGGTTTTTTTCCCCACTCTAGATTGTATTTTTTTACTCATCCTTCCCCAGCATTTAACTTTTTCCTATCTTTTACGGGGCGCCTTGTGGCGACCCATCAGCGTTCCTGTTCTGTAACCATGTACACTGTTTGTTTGTCTAATCTTGAACGGGATTGTGCTGAAAACAAAGTTTCGTTGTACTTGTGCAATTACAATAAAGACCTATCCTATCCTAATGAATATCACCTCCAATTATCAGTTATTGGCCTCCTCGACTACCAGGGCTAATCTTTGGGCACCACATGATTCGATTCGATTCTTGGTGGTAAAGATTCGATTTAAATCAATTCTCGATTTAACATCAATACCTTTTAATAACATTGGGTGCCAGTTCTATGATTAACTACATTCCCCCATAAAATAGATAAACAACTCTGATACATTTTTATATTAAAAGAAAAATAGTTTTGTTTAATACAATTCTAGCCAAACATTTAAAAAAGTCAAATACAAATAAGGCAACAAGAGAAGTATCCAACACTTCTCTTTTCTAAAGTAAATGTGTACAGCATCTACAGTCTACATGGCTGGACAGGACAGATTTGAAAAAATATATATATATATTTTTAATTGATTAAGAATCGTTACAAATAAGAATCACAATTTTTTCGGAAAACTATTTTGACTACTAACAATCCGTATCAGTATCGACCCTGAAAAACCTTGACTACAAAGCACCAATCTTACATGTTCTGTGCAACACAAGGACGTGTTTTTATTTGAAATCAAAATCTTGGAATGACCCCTTTTCAAAGCACATATCTCATTATTCACCAGAGGAATGTGATTTATGTAGCTGACCATAACCAAACACAGTGCAGCTACTGTACATCCCCCCCGACCCCCCACACACACACACACATTCTTGTATTTGTTACCTTCCCGAGACCTCCGAAAAATGCCTACCTCTTTAGGACCACCCTTTCTAGATACATAAAGATGTGTATTTACAACATGAATAATATATACATACTATGCAGATATAAAAAAGGTAAGCTTTTAGTTATTTAGAATTTTTTTGTTTGTAATTGGTTTTTAATCTTCATTATTTACTTGAAGTTATCTTTATACATATTTATTACATTTTTTAAATTCATTTTGGCATTTCAATTTCCGACTCACACTTGTTATTTCATATGTTGGCCAGAGAGGGAGCATTTCAGATCTTTACACACACTTGTTATTTCATATGTTGACCAGAGGGGGAGCACTTTTAAAACCGACACACAGTTAATTTGAAAAAAAATCCCTCCTTTTTGGGATCACCCTCATTTTGATAGATTTCCCCACCAGGGGGTGCAAACGAGATCTCTATTTTGTCGTAATGTGCTTAAGGCCGATGACAAAGGAGTCAGGGACCACAGATGGCCCCCGTGCCGCACTTTGGGTCAACCCGGCTGTAGAAGCTAACTGTTAATGGCCACTATAGTCTTAGTAGCGTAGTGTATTTGTTCATCCTATGCTCACATATGGCTTGTCTTACGTCAGCGTCGGAAGTCGTAAAATCAGCTGTTCACCTGGCGGGTTTTTTCGAGGGGTTGAATAGGGAAGTCCTTCTTTAGCTGCCGTCTTGTTTTATCATATATTGCTACCTTTGTGCTGTCAATGTTTACTTTTGTATGCACATTCAATCAACAAAAAATCCTGACTTTGGAGCAATGTTCACGGACTCTAGTATTTTGGTATTTGGTTTTACGTATTGGGATCATGATTTCGGTCCTAACTTGTCCACCCACACGCACACACACACACACACACACACACACACACACACACACACACACACACACACACACACACACACACACACACACACACACACACACACACACACACACACACACACACACACACACACACACACACACACACACACACACACACACACACACACACACCAAAAATCCTATTAATAAGCACACACAGATCTGATCGTCTTCTTGCGCCTTCCAAAGTCTTTCTTGTCTAAACTCCGCGGGAACGTCCTCATTGATTGGTTCTATCAAAGGGAATTTCACACACAGGCCAACATAAATAATAGAAATTTATAGAATTCTCGTCTGCTCCAAAAGTCCAATTAACGCTCTGGTCAAGCTTCAGCTCGGCGCCAAGGTGAGAAAGTTGGGAAAGGTGCGGCTGCGTTTGCAACCCTCAACCCGTCAATAAAATGTTTCTATGAACGAGGACACGGCAGATAAAACGTGTCATTGGAGCGGCTGCGTCACAAATGATCGTTTTCCGTATGGGCTTCAATGCAGCATACAAACACTTGCATAATTATATGTAAAAATGAACCAAGAACGCCAGAAAAATCATAATTTTCCTGGTCCCTTGCAGAAAATGGCGTCATTAGGGAAATGTGGATGTAAACACTATTAAGCTATTTGTATACATGACATCATTTGCATACAATTGCACAATTGAAATCTAGGGCAGTGTACATTTACACTCATTTAGTTCACTTCCCCACATTTCTGGGTGCCTTCTGATTCCTTTTTTGTAATGCAGGCACATAATATGCCAGTGCTATAATGAAAATTCTAATTGGCTAGAATGAGGCACCGGCAGTTACTTCCCAGAAAGACAACGAGTGTAAATTGGAAATACTTATAAAAGCAGACAATTAGAGAGCAGGGGTAATTCTTTTAAGGTCGTTTGCCTTCGCTCGTCATGGATTTGTGCTCGTTTCTCAATGCGGCCGGCCGGTCAACTTCTGTTGTATTAGAAAGTTTCTAATAAAGCAGTCAAACACAATTGTCTTTCTTAGATGTATTTAAGAAGCTCGAGAATCTCAAAAAGGGCACAGTTTTGTAAGGAAAAAAGGCCCAAAGTGAGAGATACGTCATTCTTTATACTCAGAATACAGTCCGGGAGGAGGGGAGTAGGCTCAGTTCGGAGGGGGGGGAGAGCAAGTTTCATTTAGAAGAAAGGAGACCTTGGTGGACGGCACCTGGCTGCTTAGACAATGATGCAATGAAGCAGTCGATAGTTTCAAAAGGAGTACAAAGACCTGGTCAGAATTTGCTTTCTCTAACATAATGTGTTTTTCGCAGTAAGATAGACTTTAAAAAACAAAACAAAATAAATTGCTACACTTAGAGTTAATAAACCCCAGCAAGAACAGTAAAATTATAAATGGCATATCATATTATATGATGCCATATAAATGCTTCCCAACAATGGCTGTTGTCGAAGTGACCACAGGATGCAGAGACAGATAGGTGCCATGCTGGTAGAAAAATATATTTTCTTTGGGCAAAAAATAAGGAAATGCTAAGCAAGGCACAAAGTAGGGCTGGGCGATATGTCTGAAAACTGTATCACGATATAACTGTTTATATAGGTCAATATCGATAATTACTGATATTTTGTCAGCATCCTAATGACAGCAGACTGTGTACAGTAAGTGATGTTTTATTACGTTGGTTGGCTCTCATGCGTCATGGATTTGCGCTCGTTTCTCAATGCGGCCGGCCGGTCAACGTCTGTAGCTTGCTGTTGTATTAGAAAGTTTATAATAAAGCAGTCAAACACAATTGTCTTTCTTAGATGTATTTAAGAAGCTCGAGAATCTCAAAAAGGGCACAGTTTTGTAAGGAAAAAAGGCCCAAAGTGAGAGATACGTCATTCTTTATACTCAGAATACATTCCGGGAGGGGGGGAGTAGGCTCAGTTCGGAGGGGGGGGAGAGCAAGTTTCATTTAGAAGAAAGGAGACCTTGGTGGACGGCACCTGGCTGCTTAGACAATGATGCAATGAAGCAGTCGATAATTTCAAAAGGAGTAGAAAGACCTGGTCAGAATTTGCTTTCACTAACATAATGGTTTTTTCGCAGTAAGATAGACTTTTAAAAAACAAAACAAAAATTGCTACACTTAGGGTTAATAAACCCCAGCAAGAACAGTAAAATTGTAAATGGCATATCATATTATATGATGCCATATAAATGCTTCCCAACAATGGCTGTTGTCGAAGTGACCCCAGGATGCAGAGACAGATAGGTGCTATGCTGGTAGAAGAAATATTTTCTTTGGACAAAAAATAAGGAAATGCTAAGCAAGGCACAAAGTAGGGCTGGGCGATATATCTGAAAACCGTATCACGATATAAGTGTTTTATATAGGTCAATATCGATAATTACTGATATTTTGTCAGCATCCTAATGACAGCAGACTGTGTACAGTAAGTGATGTTTTATTACGTTGGTTGGCTCTCATGCGTCATGGATTTGCGCTCGTTTCTCAATGCGGCCGGCCGGTCAACTTCTGTAGCTTGCTGTTGTACTACAAAGTTTCTAATAAAGCAGTCAAACAAAATTGTCTTTCTTAGATGTATTTAAGAAGCTCGAGAATCTCAAAAAGGGCACAGTTTTGTAAGGAAAAAAGGCCCAAAGTGAGAGATACGTCATTCTTTATACTCAGAATACAGTCCGGGAGGGGGGGAGTAGGCTCAGTTCGGAGGGGGGGGGGGGGGGGAGAGCAGGTTTCATTTATAAGAAAGCAAAGCAAAATATATATTGTTGTTATAAATGTTACTACAGTACATATATACTTACATCATGTATATGAAATATTAATGGAGGTGTTTGGATGTTTTTTTAGGGGCGCCCGTAGGCTCCATTGTAAGAATACTTTTAATCGTATTTGTTTGATATTTAGAATGCATTAAAAAAAAAAAAACATCAGTGTATCATAATGTCTTTCATAATTGTGAACGATAGGCAAAAATCCCCAAAAAGTGTAATTTATTATTTATCATTTATTTATCATAATTCATTTATAATTCCCCTTTAATGTCCTTACCTGCCCACCGTGTTGTACCACTGTTTACCCAAACTGGCTGGAAGGAATGTCATCTTTCACCATTTGGAGGGAAAAACATGTTATTTCGTATGCTAGCAGTCACGACGCAGCCATTGTTCGTTGATTCAGCCGACCATTAAGAACAAATATTTTGCATCTTTGCTTGAAAAACAACAACGGCCGCTGTCTTCTTCTCTGAACAGAGACTGTAGTGACGCGCACCTGCTAGCTCATGAGCAAATTGTCCGACAGTTTAAAAACAACATTTCTCAACCAGCTATTGCAAGGAATTTAGGGATTTCACCATCTACGCTCCGTAATATCATCAAAAGGTTCAGAGAATCTGGAGAAATCACTGCACCTAACATTGAATGCCCGTGACCTTGGATCCCTGCATCAAAAAGTGACATCGGTGTGTAAAGGATATCACCACATTAGCTCAGGAACATGTCAGAAAACCACTGCCAGTAACTACAGTTACTGGCCTGGTGGTTAGAGTGTCCGCCCTGAGATGGGTAGGTTGTGAGTTCAAACCCTGGCCGAGTCATACCGAAGACTATAAAAATGGGAGCCATTACCTCCCTGCTCGGCACTCAGCATCAAGGGTTGGAATTGGGGGTTAAATCACCGCTGCTGCCCACTGTTCCCCTCACCTCCCAGGGGGTGACCAAGGGGATGGGTCAAATGCAGAGGACAAATTTCACCACACCTAGTGTGTGTGTGACAATCATTGGTACTTTAACTTTACTTTAACCTAACTTTAAACTCCAAAGCCATTTATCAACAACACCCAGGGACCGAGCTCATCTAAGATGGGCTGATGCAAAGTGGAAAAGTGTTCTGTGGTCTGACGAGTCCACATTTGAAATTTTTTTTAGAAACTGTGGACGTCGTGTCCTCCGGACCAAAGAGGTAAAGAACCATCACGTACAGGTGGTGAGTCCGAGCATTACATCGCCTTTCTGTAGGATTTTTCATGTATTTAATTTGCGATTAGGAGGAACAATTTACTTTCTTTCCAGGAACTAGAAAGTCATGAGGACTATGAGCAGGTAGCATTGTGTTAGGTTGTGTGCATTGGTGCTAGTAAATGTGCAATAGTAAGGATTTTTACTTAAGGTATGGATGGTATGGTATGGTAAAAGGCAGGCCTGGGCAATTATTTTGACTCGGGGGCCAAATCTAGAGAAAAAAATGTGTCTGGGGGCCGGTATATCTATTTTTAGGAAAACTGATTGAATGCTAAAAATGTTATGACAGACCGCCTTCAAAACGGAATGGAATTGTATTTTTTTCTATGAACGATAAAACCCTGAATATTGACAACATATGAATGTCACACCCTCTTTCAATCCACATATTTTACAATCAAGCCAAATGCAACACAAATGCAACAAACACAGCGAAATATGAACATGAAGGGTAAAAAACAAAACAAAAAACCATCTACAATCTGATATATTTGATATATCACTAAGCTTTAGAACTTTCTTGTAAAAATCTCCTTCCACGTCTGTCCCTGACACCATTGGCGTTGTTAGGCCTATTTTAGGGGGGCTCAAGCCCCCCTTAAATGTTCTTAAGCCCCCCTAAATAATTTGGTGTTTTTTTTATTTTTTTAAATTGTTGGTTTTTTTTGCAAATACATGCCGACATATTCATTATAAAGTGGCTCGAATACGAGTTAAAATAAATAATCATATAACCTGTCGTTATTCACTCAGTTTCCCCTCACTTATAACGTGAGGTATAGAGAGCCCCTTTAGTGCGTCGGTATCCAATCCATTCCACTTGTTCATATAGAAAATGCCGACATCACTCAAAATCCAATCCGCATTTTTTCTGCGACCTTGCTTGCGGTCCTGCTGGTGTACGAAGCACATTAGCACACAGCACTGCAGAACAAGAACCTTGTGTCTGCAATTGTAAATCATTTAGTTTTTACGTTTTGTGTTTCTTGTAGAATCTATATAAAGTAATATACATTAGCCTATTGTTAAAATAATGAAAAAAACATCATTAAATATATTTGTTTTATTGTATTGTTACATTAATAGCTGTTGTATTATTATAGGATGGCTTATTAAACATTTCATAGGATTTTCAGAGGGTGGAAAAACCAAGACATTTAATGTAAAATGTAAAATGAATAAATACATAAAAATAAAATAAAAAAATGGTTAAAAGCCGTCGTCCCGGGGAGCATTTAATTTCGTCCCGTGCATTTTTCTACCGTCCCCGGGACGACGGGACTACGTTAATCTCAAGCCCTGGAAGTTACATTTTATTGTTTGCATGATTTGTTTCAGCATTGCACTTTGAAGATGGTCCCTCAGCTCTTTGACAGCTTTGGCTCTTTTTCAGATCAGCAGACGGACTCTTAAGTCTTTCTTATTTACAGTATATATAAAAGTTTCTCATTTCTATTCAGACTTAATTTAATTTCCTTAACGGCTTGCCATAATATACTGTATATATATATATATATATATATATATAAATATATTATAAACAAGCCAAATTATCCCGATCCAGATATTACTTTAATTCAAGTAATTAAGTAATATTTCCAGGGCTTGAATTTACAACCATTTTAGTCACATATGTGCCCAAAATGTAATCTGTGCAACTTCAGAATATTTGGGAACAAACAATTATTGTATTGTGAGCGAAAGTGGTGGCATTAGCCTCTATGTTGTGAATGAATAACATAGAGGCTAATGCCATGACTTTCATTGTGTTTTAGTGTACCTTGAAGGATCATGCGAGTAATTGTTTCTTGTTGATGCTGTAAACAAAATGTCACTGTGCAAACCCATGTTTGTTGTTGTACTGAACACACATTGAAAATAAACCCACTGAAATAATAATAACAACAATGATTAATTTCTAAGTCTTTATTAGCTGTTTGTGAAGTTTTGTGCTCTTGCGCTACGTTCGTTTGCATCCTGTGCATCTCCTGGGGGCTAAGCCCCCCCTGTCCTTAAACGCTAGTGACGCCCCTGCCTGACACCCCCATTTCAGGCTCTGGAAACACTCTGTGGAAACGCTCCACACCCGAGTGTGCAATACAACGGTGCTGCTTTTGTTTTGAAAAGCGTTATTTGTATCACTTCCGTGTGGACGTATGCGCGTGCGTGATTGTGAGTGAAGGTGAACAGCGGCAATCACAAATTACAAAATAAAGTTAAAAAAACATCTATGTCGTGCGCGCAACACAACTGCGCTGGTTTTATTTTGAAAAATGTTATTGATGGGCGTATGTCCGTGTGTAACCTGTGAGTGAAGGTGCATAGCGACCAGTGATGCACGGTTTACACCCGAGACGCTAAAAAGAGAACAGTTGATGAGGAATGGCGTGTTTTCAACAAGACATGGACTGCCAAGCAACGTTCCCTCTAAGGTGCGCGCCTGCGCAATTGCGCACTGCTCAAGCGTCCTCCGCGCACAGCAAATATATGCCGCGCACCAAATCAAATCCCATCTGAATTCTAAACAAAATAAACACATTTATTCTGTGTCATTTTTGCAATGCAACTCTGAGTGACAGTGACAACAAGCGGCCCTAACGGTGTTCGTCAACACCGTTCAATTGAACACCGTTCAATTATTGTAACGTCTATCGAGATGCTTTGAGGACAGGAATTATATCCATCACTTTATTGAGCAAAACTGTTTATATTCGGCCATAACCACACCAAAAACATGAGTAAAACACTCCTATCTCGAAAAATTAGTCATTTTCAGGCGTACGAACCAGGCCAAAACCGACCTGTCATCCGTCACCAACACGCATACCACTAAACCACTGGTGCGTTTATGGCCACACAAAAAGTCGGACGACTCCTCAGTCATACGTGTGCTTATTTTACTGTCATTTATCATTAATTTATTTATATTAATCATGGAATGCTGTTACTAGAGAAAGTTACAGGAATGCACACTTCATCCTATGCTTACATTTCATTGTGCAACATGAGGATGTTTAAGGGGAATTAAATGTGATCTCTGAAAGGGGTACAAATGATTTCCAAAGCACTGCTTTAGGTACAAAGTTAAGTTAGGTTAAATGAAAGTATTATTATTAATTATTATTATTATTATTATTATTATTATTTATCTTACGGTATATATCAAAAATATTATTGAACAAAATTTAATTGAAATATTGTCGATGTGGCCCTCCAGCAGTGCTCGGGTTGCTCATGCGGCCCCCGGTAAAAATTAATTGCCCACCCCTGGCTTGGTGCCTCGTCTGAGCTGCTGTAATGTAGATTACCATATTAACTAGTAGGGTTGTACGGTATACGGGTATTAGTATAGTACCGCGATACTAATGAATCATATCCGGTACCATACCGCCGCTGAAAAGTACCGGTCCGCCACGCCCTAAGATTTTTTGTTAAAATAAAGCCAACAATGCAATTTTTTCTGGTCCACTTTATATAGAAAAGTACCGAAAAGTATCAAAAAAATATTGGTACCAGGACAACACTAATCACTAAAATATGCATGCAAAAGCGCAGATTCCAACCATTGAAATACTTTGCATTAGGGATGTCCGATAATGGCTTTTTGCCGATATCCGATATTGTCCAACTCTTTAATTACCGATACCGATATCAACCGATACCGATATCAACCGATATATGCAGTCGTGGAATTAACACATTATTATGCCTAATTTGGACAACCAGGTATGGTGAAGATAAGGTACTTTTTAAAAAAATTAGTAAAATAAGATAAATAAATTAAAAACATTTTCTTGAATAAAAAAGAAAGTACAACAATATAAAAACAGTCACATAGAAACTAGTAATGAATGAAAATTAGTAAAATTAACTGTTAAAGGTTAGTACTATTAGTGGAGCAGCAGCACGCACAATCATGTGTGCTTACGGACTGTATCCCTTGCAGACTGTATTGATATATATTGATATATAATGTAGGAAGCAGAATATTAATAACAGAAATAAACAACCCTTTTGTGTGAATGAGTGTAAATGGGGGAGGGAGGTTTTTTGGGTTGGTGCACTAATTGTAAGTGTATCTTGTGTTTTTTATGTTGATTTAATAAAAATAAATAAATAAAAAAAAACAAAAAAAACCGATACCGATAATAAAAAAAACGATACCGATAATTTCTGATATTACATTTTAACGCATACCGGACATCTCTACTTTGCATAGTAAGTGCAAGTTAAAACTCTCCTATGCAAGGCGAAAACCGTTTTATCAACAACACCCAGAAACGCCGTGGGCTTCGCTGGGCCTGAGCTCATCTAAGATGGACTGATACAAAGTGGAAAAGTGTTCTGTGGTCTGACAAGTCCACATTTCAAATTGTTTTTGGAAACTGTGGACGTCGTGTCCTCCGGACCAAAGAGGAAAAGAACCATCCGGATTGTTATAGGCGCAAAGTGTAAAAGGCAGCATAGAATCCTATACAAAAAGCTCTGTTTTCATTTCATAATTCCACAGTATTCTGGACATCTTTTGCAATTTGTTTAATGAACAATGAAGGCTGCAAAGAAGACAGTTGTAGGTGGGATCGGTGTATTAGCAGCGGACTACAGCAACACAACCAGGAGGACTTTGTTGGAGCGCTAGCCGCGCTAGCCGCGCTAGCCGCGCTAGCCGCCGACCTCACCTTGACTTCCTACGTCTCCGGGCCGCCAAACGCATCGGGTGAAGTCCTTCGTCCTTCTGCCGATCGCTGGAACGCAGGTGAGCACGGGTGTTGATGAGCAAATGAGGGCTGGCTGGCGTAGGTGGAGAGCTAATGTTTTTAGCATAGCTCTGTGCGGTCCGGTTGCTAAGTTAGCTTCAATGGCATCGTTAGCACCGCATTGTTAAGCTTCGCCAGGCTGGAAAGCATTAACCGTGTATTTACATGTCCACGGTTTAATAGTATTGTTGATTTTCTATCTATCCTTCCAGTCAGAGGTTTATTTTTGTTGTTTCTATATGCAGTTAAAGCACGATGCTATCACGTTAGCTCGTAGCTAAAGCATTTCGCCGATGTATTGTCGTGGAGATAAAAGGCACCGAATGTCCATTTCGCGTTCTCGACTCTCATTTTCAAGAGGATATAGTATCCCAGGTGGTTTAAAATACAAATCCGTGATCCACAATAGAAAAAGGAGAGTGTGGAATCCAATGAGCCAGCTTGTACCTAAGTTACGGTCAGAGCGGAAAAAGATACGTCCATCGCTGCCTCTCAAGTCCTTCACTGTAACGTTCCTCATCTACGAATCTTTCATCCTCGCTCAAATTAATGGGGTAATCGTCACTTTCTCGGTCCGAATCTCTCTCGCTCCATTGTAAACAACGGGGAATTGTGAGGAATACTAGCTCCTGTGACGTCACGCTACTTCCGCTACAGGCAAGGCTTTTTATTTATCAGCGAGCAAAAGTTGCCAACTTTATCGTCGATTTTCTCTACTAAATCCTTTCAGCAAAAATATGGCAATATCGCGAAATGATCAAGTATGACACATAGAATGGATCTGCTATTCCCGTTTAAATAAAAAAAAATCATTTCAGTAGGCCTTTAACAGTTTAATGGAAAAGTATTCATATGTATTTTATGTTTGATTTATTTGTCAAATTAGGTCCTAAAAACAACAAAACATGGTTAATTCCCCCATAATATGACAAGGAAGTTTACAGTGAGAACTTTGGACGTGTTCTCATTTTGTTGAGAGCAGAATTAAAAGTGGCTGCCAAAGAATTCCTGCTTCAAAGGCCGCACCGTTCTTCTTATGCGTGTCCAAGGCTGTTAGAATTATATTTTATTGTTCAAACATCTCCAGCCATCCAACGCTCCAAACTCAAAGACCCGTAGTGTATCATCTACGTAATCACCAGCGCTCCTTAAGAAACCAGTTCACAGTATTGATCGTGGAGGAGACGTTTGGCAAACGATACGTTTTCAGCTCGCGACTACAAAAGCCAAAAGCAGTGAAGTTGGCACGTTGTGTAATTTATAAATAAAAAGAGAATATAATGATTTGCAAATCCTTTTCAACTTATATTCAATTGAATAGACTGCAAAGACTAGGGATGTCCGATAATATCGGCCTGCCGATATTATCGGCCGATAAATGCGTTAAAATGTAATATCGGAAATTATCGGTATCGGTTTTTTATTATCTGTATCGTTTTTTTGTTTTGTTTTGTTTTTATTAAATCAACATAAAAAACACAAGATACACTTACAATTAGTGCAACAACCCAAAAAACCTCCCTCCCCCCATGTCTTTCTGTTATCAATAGTCTGGTTCCTACATTATATATCAATATATATCAATACAGTCTGCAAGGGATACAGTCCGTAAGCACACATGATTGTGCGTGCTGCTGCTCCACTAATAGTACTAACCTTTAACAGTTAATTTTACTCATTTTCATTAATTACTAGTTTCTATGTAACTGTTTTTATATTGTTTTACTTTCTTTTTTATTCAAGAAAATATTTTTAATTTAGTTATCTTATTTTATAATTTTTTTAAAAAAAGTACCTTATCTTCACCATACCTGGTTGTCCAAATTAGGCATAATAATGTGTTAATTCCACGACTGCATATATCGGTTGATATCGGTATCGGTAATTAAAGAGTTGGACAATATCGGATATCGGGAAAAAAGCCATTATCGGACATCCCTAGCAAAGACAAGATATTTCATGTTCACACTGACAAACTTTGTTATATTTTGCAAATAATCATGAACTTAGAATTGAATGGCAGCAACACATTGCAAAAAAAAGGCCTTTTTACCACTGTGTTACATGGCCTTTCCTTTTAACAACCCTCAGTAAAGGTTTGGGAACTGAGGAGACACATTTTTGAAGTGGAATTCTTTCCCATTCTTGCTTGATGTACAGCTTAAGTTGTTCAACAGTCTCCCTTCTCATATTTTAGCCTTCACACATTTTCAATGTCTGGACTACAGGCAGGCCAGTCTAGTACCCGCACTCTTTTACTATGAAGCCACACTGTTGTAACACGTGGCTTGGCATCGTCTTGCTGAAATAAGCAGGGGCGTCCATGGTAACGTTGCTTGGATGGCAACATATGTTGCTCCAAAACCTGTATGTACCTTTCAGCATTAATGGTGCCTTCACAGATGTGTAAGCTACCCATGTCTTGGCCACTAATACACCCCCATACCATCACACATGCTGCCTTTTCAATCCGGATGGTTCTTTTCCTCTTTGGTCCGGAGGACACAACGTCCAAAGTTTCCAAAAACAATTTGAAATGTGGACTCGTCAGACCACAGAGCACTTTTCCACTTTGCATCAGTCCATCTTGGATGAGCTCGGGCCCAGCGCAACCGGTGGCGTTTCTGGGTGTTGTTGATAAATGGCTTTGGAGTTATAACTTGCACTTACATATGTAGCGACCAACTGTAGTTACTGACAGTGGTGTTCTGAAGTGTTCCTGAGCCCATGTGGTGATATCCTTTACACACTGATGTCGCTTTTTGATGCGGTACCGCCTGAGGGATCCAAGGTCACGGGCATTCAATGTTACGTGCAGTGATTTCTCCAGATTTTTTTTTAACCTTTTGACGAAATTACGGAGCGTAGATGGTGAAATCCCTAAATTCCTTGCAATAGCTTGTTTGGAAATGTTGTTCTTAAACAATTTGCTCAGGCATTTGTTGACAACGTGGTGACCCTCGCCCCCGTCCTTGTTTGTGAACGCCTGAGCATTACACGGAAGCTGATTTTACACCCAATCATGGCGCCCACCTGTTCCCAATTAGCCCGTTCACCTGGGGGATGTTCCAAACAAAGTCTTTGACGAGCATTCCCCAACTTTCTCAGTCTTTTTTGCCACTCGCGCCAGCTTTTTTGAAACACGTCGCAGGCATCCAATTCCAAATGAGCTAATATTTGCAAAAAAAATAACAACGTTTTCCAGTTTGAACGTGAAATATCTTGTCTTTGCAGTCTATTCAATTGAATATAAGTTGAAAAGGATTTGCCAATCATTGTATTCTGGTTTTATTTGCCATTTACACGACGTGACAACTTCACTGCTTTTGTACACGCGCAATCTCAAGTTATGAAAAGGTGACGACTCCAATGTTTTGGTATATATAATAATAAAAACATCCGAAAGGCCTCGCTTTTCCTGTGAATGTTTATGAGGAATGTTGCGTCAACCAGCATTCCTCCAATGGGGAATTCAAATTGCTAGTCTCTCCCAGATTCTTTTTATGGCAATACGCTGATGTATATATTCAATCTCCAGGCAATAGTTGGTATTTTGTAGTTTATTCTCAAAGCTTAGAGGACAAACCTGAGACCAACCCAGCACCCAAGCGTTCCCTAGCCCGGTCCAGATCGGTCTACCAAAACCCCAGAACTCCTGTCTACTTCCTCCTTCTCCTGTCCCCCCCACCTGCTGTTTCCCCAGTCTAGCTGTGCTCCTTATCTTAGGAATGTAATGGCAGTCTCAACAAAGACAGCGCTCTGACTCTAAACAAGGACACTCGAATCCAAGCACTTTGTACCACACGAGACATTAGCTGATGTAAATATGACTATAGGAGTTTTTAGAAAGAAGTAACACTTAAATATGGATATGATTCTGATCTGCTTCCAACAGGAAACATCTGGAACCAAAAGTGTTGATCTCAGATGATTTGCATGTGTTTCATCTCCAAGATCACATTACTGTAATAGGTAGGTATTATTACACGTGCAACAATGAAAACAATGACAAATGTTGCTTTTTTAATATTAGAAACCCTTCAAATGAGGTTCCATGTTCCGTTTTCTCTCAATAATTCATTGTGAGCTTTATTGTAAACATGCTGGCAGTGGAAAAAAACCCGTGTACTGTATATTTACATAACAGGCTACAGCTCCCGTTTCCACAAACCCAAACAGAGGTGGTCAACTGGGATTTGGTTTTACTTGTATTGATTTATTTGTTGATACGCACGCTTCTAAATGAGATCTCCAGAGACATTTCTGTTGCTTGAACGGGCAGAGGTGTCCACGTACATGAATACGGCACACACAACTTGGTTAATAATTGATAAATTCATCTCATAGCGCCTTTCTTTTTGTTCATCAACGGGGAATATTTGCCTTCTCGTCTTTCCCTGCTCACAAGGCAACTATTTCCTGATTTCATGAACACGGAATACATTCAGGGTTATCATACCAGAAGTTTAAAATGATCATGTTTTCAGAAATATCGTTAACATCCTCACCGTTTTACCCAGGGGTCCCCAAACTTTTTGACTCCGGGGCCGCATTGGGGTAAAACAATTTGGCTGGGGGCCGCTCTACAGGCCTGTTTCATGAGGGGTTTCCTCAATCCTCAGGAGATTTTATGAATAAATAAATAAATAAATAAAAATAAATACATTTAAAAAAAAAATCTCCTGAGGATTGAGGAAACCCCTCATGAAACAGGCCTGTAGAGATGAAATAGTCTTGTGATTTTTTTCCCACACATACATATTACGCTCTACCACGGTATCGAGCACTATTTTTTTGATAATCCAATTAAGACATATATATATATTATATTATATGTAAATGTGTGTGTGTGTATATATGTATATGTAAATGTGTATATATATGTGTGTATATATGTATATATACACTGTATATATATGTATATGTGTATATATGTACATGTGTCTATATATATATATATATATACCGGTATATATTCATACATATATATATATTCCTCGTGCACTAATTGACTTAAAGAGCGCACTTGCTGCATGTCACGTTATCGATGGTAAAATGCATTTTTAGACAATATGATTTGCCTGAGTGGCTAGGAGACGGTAGAAAATGGACTAGTAAGGACAAATAAAAAAATAAAAAAAAATACAAAAAAATAAAAAATAAAAATAATTTTTTTTTAACTTCAGACATCCCGCGGGCCGGATTTTGGACGCGGGGGGGCCATATCTGGCCCGCGGGCCGTAGTTTGGGGACCCCTGGTTTTACCTGAAGCATATCAACATAATCCCAAAAGCAGTGAAGTTGCCACGTTGTGTAAATGGTAAATACAAAGAGAATACAACAAATCCTTTTCAACTTATATTCAATTGAATAGACTGCAAAGACAGGATATTTCATGTTCACACTAAAAAAATCTTGTTATTTTGTGCAAATTAGCTCGATTGGAATTTGATAATAATAATAATAATAGATCTTATATATATATATATATATATGTAAATATATACATATATATATACACTACCGTTCAAAAGTTTGGGGTCACCCAAACAATTTAGTGGAATAGCCTTCATTTCTAAGAACAAGAATAGACTGTCGAGTTTCAGATGAAAGTTCTCTTTTTCTGGCCATTTTGAGCGTTTAATTGACCCCACAAATGTGATGCTCCAGAAACTCAATCTGCTCAAAGGAAGGTCAGTTTTGTAGCTTCTGTAACGAGCTAAAGTGTTTTCAGATGTGTGAACATGATTGCACAAGGGTTTTCTAATCATCAATTAGCCTTCTGAGCCAATGAGCAAACACATTGTACCATTAGAACACTGGAGTGATAGTTGCTGGAAATGGGCCTCTATACACCTATGTAGATATTGCACCAAAAAGCAGACATTTGCAGCTAGAATAGTCATTTACCACATTAGCAATGTATAGAGTGTATTTCTTTCAAGTTAAGACTAGTTTAAAGTTATCTTCATTGAAAAGTACAGTGCTTTTCCTTCAAAAATAAGGACATTTCAATGTGACCCCAAACTTTTGAACGGTAGTGTATATACACACACATATACTGTATATATATATTATATATATATATATATATATATATATATATATATATATATATATATATATATATATATATATATATATATATATATATATATATATATATATATATATATATATATATATACATATATATGTACAAATACACATAAAACAAATTCTAACTGCGAATCGGTTCTCATGGTTTACTTAAAAGAGCCGTTCAAAAGACTTGATTCATTCGCAAACTTCACATCTCTACTTCATTGTAATATTTAGGTTTTTTAAAAAGTCACTGCTCGGGGTGCACAAAAAAAAAAAAATCACATATAAATCACAATTCTTATTCATCCAGATTCTAAATTCATTCATAATTTTAAAAAATTGTAAAAAAATAAATAAATAAAGTTTAAAAATAACTTTTGTAACTTGTGAAAAAGTTAAATTTGAATTAGTATCCCAAATAACACATTGCGAAAACCGTGCTGAATCGAGAATCGATTCTGAATGAAATCTTCACCCAAGGAATCGGAATCAAATCCAATCGTTCGTCGCCCAAAGATGATTGAATCCTAAAATAAAATGGGCTCAGGTGCAGAGAGCGAACCCTCTCGTGTCCTGATTGAAAGCGACGGACAACAAAACGTACCTTTTCCTTCGATGAATCGATCCATCGGCCAAAAAAAGCGTCCCTGCTGTGTTTACTTCTTCAGTGGGGTCCGGATCGATGTTCTCATCAGACGCGGTAATAGCCTGGCTGCTTCCTTCACCCCATCCGCAGGCCACACGCGGGTTTGCGCCCCACCGCGTAAACGACTTTCCGTAATATTTACTGGCGCCATCATCCGGCGCCTCCAAATGAGAACGCGTAGTTGTGGCGCTGAAGTCGATCTTTGTCTTAAGATTATCTCCCACTTCTAATGCTTTTAGGGGGGGCTGGGGAAATGTTGAAGTGCTGTCATCTGTGACGATGAGTCGGCGTGTCTCGCTGAAGCGTTTCCAGAAGGAACAATCAGGAGACGATTACCTGAGAGGAGGAAACGCTCAACACATTGGGCTCGTGACAAAGCGTCGAGAAGTCTGATCACTGTAATCAGATTGCTTCTCACTCACTTAAGCAAGCCGGGATCATATTTTCGCTCTCGGTGCGCCGCGTTTTATGGAGATTGCCCGCGTCGAGTCGCCCCCGAAACCGAGGTGCCTTTTTTTTTTTAAATGCGGCGCGGAGAATTTATGTCGGAGTCTCCCGCCCCACTGTAACAAATCTTCGCTTATTCGCGGGCGACATCGTAAGGGACGTCATCCTTATCTAAGACGTTGCCTTAACGGGCCCGGGATCTGCGGCCGCCCCGGCGCACAACGGGAACCCGTTTGAGGAATGGTGGCGATAGTGGAACGGCGGCCTGATGGGGGGGGGGAAATAAATAAATAAATTAGGAGTTCATCATGCAAATTCATCTAGCCGAGCGTGGCACATTCTTCAAACAGACACCTCCTCTGGAGAGAGGAGACAGTCTGATAAAGAGACAAATGTGTTAGTGATCGCCATGGCAGCCTCCTACCTCGTTTGTGTGTTCTTGTATTTCCTCCCTCCTTGAGACATCAACAAGGAAAAGTACCCTCCATATGAGGAGGTGTGAACAAGTGATGACCGAAATCGTGGCCCCGATACGGAAAACCGTTGCCAGTCAGTCGTCCTGGCGTCATTATTGGTTTCATGCCACAGTTGCGTGTTTGTTCTATGCCATAGTTAACGCTAGTTGTTTCATGCCACAGTTTCGTGTTTGTTCTATGCCATCGCTAACGCTAGTTGTTTCATGCCACAGTTTCGTGTTTGTTCTATGCCATAGTTAACGCTAGTTGTTTCATGCCACCGTTTCGTGTTTGTTCTATGCCATAGTTAACGCTAGTTGTTTCATGCCACAGTTTCGTGTTTGTTCTATGCCATAGTTAATGCTAGTTGTTTCATGCCACAGTTTCGTGTTTGTTCTATGCCATAGTTAATGCTAGTTGTTTCATGCCACAGTTTCGTGTTTGTTCTATGCCATAGTTAATGCTAGTTGTTTCATGCCACAGTTTCGTGAGGTTCATGTCTATAGTTTCATGTCCTAAGTTGTTGCCTTAGCTTCCGCGTGCGACAGGCACGCTTGCCTTCGGGTTGTTTTCTGTTTTGTATCTCGTTGATTGTTTCTTAAAATTAAATCATGTTCCTACCCGCAAGTCCTGTCCGGAGTCGTCCGTTTGACTTCCTGAGAGAACGACCCCACAGTAAGCGAAAACCCCGTCGTGACAAAATGGTGACATTTGTCATATAAAATTCTGACTTTTATCACATTGCCAATTTTTTAGTAGTCCTTGTAAAACAGTGACATTTTTGGAGTAAAATGATGAATTTTGTCATAATTTTGCCAAGTAAAATTCCAATTATTGTTATAATATTTCCAAAATTTTAAAGTTTTGACTTTTGTCGAGTAAAATTACGAGTCTTTTCATAAAATTGCCAAAATGTTAGAATTTCTTGTAAAATTGCGACTGTTAATGAATTAAATTCCAGATTTTATTGCACAAATGTTCAGTTTTTCTTGTAAAACTTTGACTTGCGTTGTGTAAAATTACGACTTTTATTACAACACTGCCAAAATGTTAGTTTTTCTTGTGAAATTCCAACTCATTTTTCACAACAAGCTTTTTTATATTCGCATAGTATGTATATATTATTAATGTTGTAAATACACTTCTTTATATATCTAGAAAGGCTGGTCCTAAAGAGGTAGGCATTTTTCTCAGGTCTCAAGAAAGTAACACATACAAGAATGTGTGTGTGTGTGTGTGTTCTTGTATTATCTCCCTTCTTGAGACATGAAGGAGGAAAAGTATCTTCCATATAAGGAGGTGTGAACAAGTGATGGCATAAATCATGGTCCCAATAACATTGCAGCGAATAGACAATGTCTCATTTGCACCCCCTGCTGGTGACATCTATCAACATGAGGGTGGTCCCAAAAAGGAGGAATTTTTCAAATTGATTGTGTGTCACTTTTAAAAGTGCTCCCCCTCTGCTCAACATATGAAATAACAAGTGCGTGTAAGAAATTGAAATGCGCCCCCTTTGGCCAAAATTAATAAAACAAATAAATACGTATATAGAGACATACTGTAATAACTTGAAGTAAATCATGATTAGAAACCAATTACAAACAAAAAATTAAATGAACTAAAAGCAGTCTTTTTCTCACAATGTGTCGACTTTTTTCTGATAAAATTGAGAACATTCTTTCTGTAATATTGCAATATTTTCTTGTAAAAATATTACTTTTTTTATGCAAATTGTTTACTTTTTAATGCAAAATGGTGACATTTGTCATATAAAATTCTGACTTTTATCACAATATTGCCAATTTTTTAGTTGTTCTTGTAAAACAGTGACATTTTTGGAGTAAAATGATGACTTTTATCATAATTTTGCCAAGCAAAATTCACATTATTATTATAATATTTCCAAAATTTTAAAGTTTTGACTTTTGTCGAGTAAAATTAAGAGGCTTTTCATAAAATTGCCAAAATTTTAGGCTTTTCTTGTAAAATTGCGACTGTTAATGAGTTAAATTCCAACTTTTATTGCACAAATGTTCAGTTTTCCTTGTAAAACTTTGACTTGCGTCGAGTAAAATGACGACTTTTATTATAATACTGCCAAAATGTACGTTTTTCTTGTGAAATTCTGACCTTTTTCTTGTGAAATTCCAACTCATTTTTCACAACAAGCTTTTTTTTAATATTTGCATAGTATGTATATATTATTAATGTTGTAAATACACATCTTTATATATCTAGAAAGGCTGGTCCTAAAGAGGGAGGCATTATTCAGAGGTCTCAAGAAGGTAAAAAATATAAGAATGTGTGTGTGTGTGTGTTCTTGTATTTCCTCCCTTCTTGAGACATGAAGGAGGAAAAGTATCTTCCATATGAGGAGGTGTGAACAAGTGATGACATAAATCATGGTCCCAATAACATTGCATCTAATAGACAATGTCTCATTTGCACCCCCTGCTGGTGACATCTATCAACATGAGGGTGGTCCCAAAAAGGAGGGATTTTTCTAATTGACTGTGTGTCACTTTTAAAAGTGCTCCCCCTCTGCTCAACATATGAAATAACAAGTGCGTGTAAGAAATTGAAAAGCGCCCCCTTTGGCCAAAATTAATAAAACAAATAAATACGTATATAGAGACATACTGTAATAACTTGAAGTAAATAATGATTAGAAACCAATTACAAACAAAAAATTAAATGAACTAAAAGCAGTCTTTTTCTCACAATGTGTCGACTTTTTTCTGATAAAATTGAGAACATTCTTTCTGTAATATTGCAATATTTTCTCGTAAAAATATTACTTTTTTTATGCAAATTGTTTACTTTTTAATGCAAAATGGTGACATTTGTCATATAAAATTCTGGCTTTTATCACAATATTGCCAATTTTTTTTTTGATCTTGTAAAACAGTGACATTTTTGGATTAAATTGATGACTTTTATCATAATTTTGCCAACCAAAATTCCCATTATTATTATAATATTTCCAAAATTTTAAAGTTTTGACTTTTGTCGAGTAAAATTAAGAGGCTTTTCATAAAATTGCCAAAATTTTAGACTTTTCTTGTAAAATTGCGACTGTTAATGAGTTAAATTCCAACTTTTATTGCACAAATGTTCAGTTTTTCTTGTAAAACTTTGACTTGCGTCGAGTAAAATGACGACTTTTATTATAATACTGCCAAAATGTACGTTTTTCTTGTGAAATTGTGACCTTTTTCTTGTGCAACTCATTTTTCACAACAAGCTTTTTTTATATTTGCATAGTATGTATATATTATTAATGTTGTAAATACACATCTTTATATATCTAGAAAGGCTGGTCCTAAAGAGGTAGGCATTTTTCTCAGGTCTCAAGAAGGTAAGCAATACAAGAATGTGTGTTTGTGTATGTGTGTGTGTGTGTGTGTGTGTGTGTGTGTGGGTGTGTGTGTGTGTGTGTGTGTGTACGACATGGCTCTGTCGACCTTTGCCAGGATGTCCAGTGCACGACTCCACATGTGGGCTTGATTCATCCCAGGTGGTTACTGACAGCCTTCAATTGACCTAATAAATATCCCTCGAGAAGTTCTGTGTCCCCTCAGCAGGGAGCATACTAAAACAATCACGCGAGAGGTGTTCGTGATCCCAAAATGCGGAGGCGGCAGACAAGAAAAGTGCATATTTATTTATACAGGCAAAAATATGCCTAAGACCACAGCAAAAAAACATACATCTCTTAGCATAGCATGGGCAGAAACACAGAACCTAAACAGTAGCGCAAAGCTAACATGAAACGTAAATAGTAGCGCAAAGCTAGAGATGGTCAAGTGCCGGCTCGATGGCAGGACTGGACTGGATTTTCGAAATAAAGGGAAGGTGGTAGTTTACCATGAGGTCAGGATCGAGGTTAGGTCTTTTGAGCAGATGATGAATAACCGCTTTTTTGAATGCTAGGGGATGCTAGTGATAAGTTTATAATATTTAGCACTGATGGAACCTAATAATACAAAAAGCTCCTTGATACGTTTCCCAGGAAGTGGGTCAAGTAAACATGTTGTTTGTTTTATCCCACTTACACGCCGTAATAATTCCTCTAATGTTATTTTAATCAAAAATGGAGAGACTACCGTATTTTTCGGACTATAAGTCGCAGTTTTTTAAATAGTTTGGCCGGGGGTGCGACTTATACTCAGGAGCGACTTGTGTGTGAAATGATTAACACATTAGCGTAAAATATCAAATAATATTATTTATCTCATTCACGTAAGAGACTAGACGTATAAGATTTCATGGGATTTAGCGATTAGGAGTGACAGTAAACGTATAGCATGTTCTATATGTTATAGTTATTTGAATGACTCTTACCATAATATGTTACGTTAACATACCAGTTGGTTATTTATGCCTGATATAACGTACACTTATTCAGCCTGTTGTTCACTATTCTTTATTTATTTGAAATTGCCTTTCAAATGTCTATTCTTGGTGTTGGCTTTTATCAAATACATTTCCCCCAAAAAATGCGATTTATACTCCAGTGCGGCTTATACATGTTTTTTTTCCTTCTTTATTATGCATTTTAGGCCGGTGCGACTTATACTCCGAAAAATATGGTTTTTGGAGGGCAGTATCCGTCGTATAAACAGTCGTAATTTTAACTTTAATCTCCTTTCTAATGAGTTCAATTTTCTTATTAAAGAAATTCATAAAGTCATCTGCCGAGTGGGTGGAGCTACTGGGAGGAGTCCCTTGTGGGGTTAGCGATGCTACTGTACTAAACAAATATTTAGGATCGTTTTTGTTGAGGCGGATGAGATTTGAGTAGGATTTAGCTTTAGCTAAGGTAAGCATGCGTTTATAAGTTATTAAACTATCACTCCATGCTTGATAGAAAACCTCAAGTTTAGTCGCGCGTCATTTGCGTTCCAGCTTTCTACATGATAATTTATGAGCTCTAGTTTCTTCTGCCTTTTAGGGGCCCCTTTTTAGCTTTAGCGGCGCTATACTATCAATGGTTTTGCGCAGGG
>NC_084732.1:101232372-101249872 GCF_033978785.1 Entelurus aequoreus | reverse complement strand
TGGCCGGTCACATCCGGTGTTATTATTTCTACAAGGTTACAGGCGTGTTTCGTCTGCGGGGGAATGTGGTTTGACTTAGGATTTCAAATTCCATGTAGGGGACTTAAAGGCCTACTGAAAGCCACTACTAGCGACCACGCAGTCTGATAGTTTATATATCAATGATGAAATCTTAACATTGCAACACATGCCAATACGGCCGGGTTAACTTATAAAATGACATTTTAAAATTCCCGGGAAATATCCGGCTGAAACATCGCGGTATGATGACGTATGCGCGTGACGAAGTCCGAGTAACGGAAGTTATGGTACCCCGTAGAATCCTATACAAAAAGCTCTGTTTTCATTTCATAATTCCACAGTATTCTGGACATCTTTTGCAATTTTTTTAATGAACAATGAAGGCTGCAAAGAAGACAGTTGTAGGTGGGATCGGTGTATTAGCAGCGGACTACAGCAACACAACCACGAGGACTTTGTTGGAGCGCTAGCCGCGCTATCCGCGCTAGCCGCCGACTTCACCTTGACTTCCTACGTCTCAGGGCCGCCAAACGCATCGGGTGAAGTCCTTCGTCCTTCTGCCGATCGCTGGAACGCAGGTGAGCACGGGTGTTGATGAGCAAATGAGGGCTGGCTGGCGTAGGTGGAGAGCTAATGTTTTTAGCATAGCTCTGTGCAGTCCGGTTGCTAAGTTAGCTTCAATGGCGTGGTTAGCACAGCATTGTTAACCTTCGCCAGCCTGGAAAGCATTAACCGTGTATTTACATGTCCACGGTTTAATAGTATTGTTGATTTTCTATCTATCCTTCCAGTCAGGGTTTTATTTCTTTTGTTTCTATATGCAGTTAAAGCAAGATGCTATCACGTTAGCTCGTAGCTAAAGCATTTCGCCGATGTATTGTCGTGGAGATAAAAGGCACTGAATGTCCATTTCGCGTTCTCGACTCTCATTTTCAAGAGGATATAGTATCCCAGGTGGTTTAAAATACAAATCCGTGATCCACAATAGAAAAAGGAGAGAGTGTGGAATCCAATGAGTCAGCTTGTACCTAAGTTACGGTCAGAGCGAAAAAAGATACATCCATCACTGCCTCTCAAGTCCTTCACTGTAACGTTCCTCATCTACGAATCTTTCATCCTCGCTCAAATTAATGGGGTAATCGTCACTTTCTCGGTCCGAATCTCTCTCGCTCCATTGTAAACAACGGGGAATTGTGAGGAATACTAGCTCCTGTGACGTCACGCTACTTCCGCTACAGGCAAGGCTTTTTTTTATCAGCGAGCAAAAGTTGCGAACTTTATCGTCGATGTTCTCTACTAAATCCTTTCAGCAAAAATATGGCAATATCGCGAAATTATCAAGTATGACACATAGAATGGATCTGCTATTCCCGTTTAAATAAAAAAAAATCATTTCAGTAGGCCTTTAAAGAGCACACACTTTAAAGGCCTACTGAAAGCCACTACTACCAACCACGCAGTCTGATAGTTTATACATCAATGATGAAATCGTAACATTGCAACACATGCCAATACGGCCGGGTTAACTTATGAAGTGACATTTTAAATTTCCCGCTAAACTTCCGGTTGAAAACGTCTACCGTATTTCCTTGAATAGCCGCAGGGGCGCTAATTATTTTAAAACCTCTTCTCACTCCGGCGCATACCTTATCATGAAAAGCACATTTAATAAAAAAAAACGTTATTATGATCTTACCTTTACTTGTAGATGGGTCCATGTGCAGCTGCTTCTGATCAAAGGCAGTCTTTCTCATCTTTCTTCAATTTTAAAAGTCTCTGGAGATATTCCTTCAATTATTACCTCCTGCTTCGATTGAAAGTCCAGTTTAGGAAACGGTTTTAGTTTAGATATGTAATCCTCCATGTTAAAAGTGCAAGCAAACAATTGCTGCATGCTTGCTGCTTGTTGTCTTCTTCTGCAGTACCTGTCTCCTGCAGTACTGGTAGTCGCAAGAAGGATCACTAGCGCCCTCTACCACCTGGAGGCGGGAGTCATTTAATGACTCATATTTGACCCGGTGGAAGTGCCAAGCATGCGCTAATTATTTTGCGAAACGAGTTTGACCCGGCTGTAATTCTAGGCAGGCGAATACTATATTCCCGGCGACAATTCAAGGAAATACGGTATGTATGATGACGTATGCGCGTGACATCAATGGTTGAAACGGAAGTATTCGGACACCATTGTATCCAATACAAAAAGCTCGGTTTTCATCGCAAAATTCCACAGTATTCTGGACATCTGTGTTGGTGAATCTTTTGCAATTTGTTTAATGAACAATGAAGACTGCAAAGAAGAAAGTTGTAGGTGGGATCGGTGTATTAGCGGCTGGCTGCAGCAACACAACCAGGAGGACTTTGACTTGGATAGCAGACGCGCTAGCCGACGCTAGCCGCCGACCGCATTGATGATCGGGTGAAGTCCTTCGTCGCTCCGTCGATCGCTGGAACGCAGGTGAGCTCGGGTGTTGATGAGCAGATGAGGGCTGGCGTAGGTGGATAGCTAATGTTTTTAGCGTAGCTCTGTGAGGTCCCGTTGCTAAGTTAGCTTCAATGACGTCGTTAGCAACAGCCTTGTTAAGCTTCGCCAGGCTGGAAAGCGTTAACCGTGTAGTTACATGTAACGACCCGGTCGCATCGTGGTGCGAGGTTGTTCTCCCAGGAATGCAGACGGCTTCGGACACAGCGTGCAGGTAGGAACATGATTTATTTAGGCAAATAAATCGGACAGGAAAAACAAAAACGTGCTCATAGCACGGAAGACAAAAAAACAAAGGGACTAGCGTGGGACCTAGCAAGCAAAAATAACATAGCATGAAAGCTAGCAGGAATCAAAGTGGTCGTTAGCTGTTGCATAAAAGCAAATTAGCAAGCCAGGCCGAGTGAGGCCAGGGCAAAGACTAAATAGCCCTCTGATTAGCGCTCGGGCAACAGGTGCGCGTCCCGAACGCTAACCAGAGGCAGGTGAGCACAGTCTGCTGTCATGGCAACAGAGACAAACACAAGGTGCTGAAAACACGTGACACTAAAAAGGTAAACAAACTGATCCGAGCAGCGGATCCTATCAGTTACATGTCCATGGTTTAATAGTATTGTTGATTTTCTGTCTATCCTTCCAGTCAGGGGTTTATTTCTTTTGTTTCTATCTGCAGTTAAGCCCGATGCTATCACGTTAGCTCCGTAGCTAAATAATACGTTACAGTATTTTACGAACTCTCTTTGAACCATTTCATGGAACTCTTTTTGAACTATTTTACCAACTTTTCTTTTGAACTATTCCGTAACCAAAGGCAACGCTGTTTACGACCCACTTCCCTTTGGAAGTGGAAGCGGTGGTCAGGTGGTAATATGATCAAACTTTCTTGTTTTTGTCAAAAGCCTTGCAGCCGCATTTTGTACCAACTGTAATCTTTTAATGCTAGACATAGGGAGACCCGGAAATAATACGTTACAGTATTTTACGAACTCTCTTTGAACTATTTCATGGAACTCTTTTTGAACTATTTTACCACCTTTTCTTTTGAACTATTCCGTAACCAAAGGCAACGCTGTTTACGACCCACTTCCTTTTGGAAGTGGAAGCGGTGGTCAGGTGGTAATATGATCACACTTTCTTGTTTTTGTCAAAAGCCTTGCAGCTGCATTTTGTACCAACTGTAATCTTTTAATGCTAGACATAGGGAGGCCCGGAAATAATACGTTACAATACTTTACGAACTCTCTTGGAACTATTTTATGGAACTCTTTTTGAACTATTTTACCACCTTTTCTTTTGAACTATTCCGTAACCAAAGGCAACGCTGTTTACGACCCACTTCCCTTTGGAAGTGGAAGCGGTGGTCAGGTGGTAATATGATCAAACTTTCTTGTTTTTGTCAAAAGCCTTTCAGCCGCATTTTGTACCAACTGTAATCTTTTAATGCTAGACATAGGGAGACCCGAAAATAATACGTTACAATACTTTACGAACTCTCTTGGAACTATTTTATGGAACTCTTTTTGAACTATTTTACCACCTTTTCTTTTGAACTATTCCGTAACCAAAGGCAACGCTGTTTACGACCCACTTCCCTTTGGAAGTGGAAGCGGTGGTCAGGTGGTAATATGATCAAACTTTCTTGTTTTTGTCAAAAGCCTTTCAGCCGCATTTTGTACCAACTGTAATCTTTTAATGCTAGACATAGGGAGACCCGAAAATAATACAGTATTTTACGAACTCTCTTTGAACTATTTCATGGAACTCTTTTTTAACTATTTTACCACCTCTTCTTTTGAACTTCTCCGTAACCAAAGGCAACGCTGTTTACGACCCACTTCCCTTTGGAAGTGGAAGCGGTGGTCAGGTGGTAATATGATCAAACTTTCTTGTTTTTGTCAAAAGCCTTGCAGCCGCATTTTGTACCAACTGTAATCTTTTAACACGCGAAGTCCCAGAGAAGGGTCAATTGACATTTTTACCTAGAAAACACACAAGAGGGTCATTTGACCCCTAGTCCCCCCTGTGGACACTCCTTTTGTTATGAAAATGTGGCTGTTAGTGGCACACGGCAGGGGGCCACTTGAGCCTGTGTGGGGGAGGGGACCTTACAGCTCAAGCTTTAGTTCTGAGGTAGGTTGTGTGTGTTTTTGCAAGGATCAACAGAATGAAGGGATCAACACTCTGACATTTATTGTTAAAAAAAATACAAAACAAAACATATTTACAAAGAATGAAAAAGCAACTGTTTTCCCAGTTTTGGTGTGGAGGGTTGTTGCAGAAGCAATTGTTATTTTTGTGTGCCAAAAATAGTTTTAAAAAAAAAATTTACAAAGAAAAAAGCATATTTACAAAGAATGAAAAACCATGTCCATGTAAACGTGACTGACATACATTTGAGCAGTCACTCACAATCCTGGCACTGCCATTGCTCCTTTCGGCATTTCCCACATGTATAATTTTTCTGTCTACCTAGACAAACTGCCCCTAACAGCCTCATTACCATAACAAAATGAGTGATTAGTGTATTCGGGAAAAGCGTCGGGCCAAATGACCCCTCTCTGGGTCTTCTAGGTAGACAGAAAAAGGCTGGGACTTCTAGTGTTAATGCTAGACATAGGGAGACCCGAAAATAATACGTTTCAGTACTTTACGAACTCTCTTTGAACTATTTTATGGAACTCTTTTTGAACTATTTTACCACCTTTTCTTTTGAACTATTCCGTAACCAAAGGCAACGCTGTTTACGACCCACTTCCCTTTGGAAGTGGAAGCGGTGGTCAGGTGGGTCGGAGAAACCAAAATAAAAGAAGGAGGCATACAATCTTTTCCCAGAGACTGCGCAAGAGTACAGTGTGTCCGGGCGTGTCTCCTCAATGAATTCTGTCTCAGTTTAATTCTTTGCCTCTTGTCCTGTTTAACAGATGTCATCAGCGTTTGAGCCTGACAGTCACAACGCCATGCGATCAGTCACCCGGGCGCGCACACGTCTTCTATGGTCTACTGTAGCGTGTGAGAAGGGCAGTAACACATTTTTTAGATTTAACGTCGGCGTTGACTCGTGCTGCCAACGCAGTAAAGCAACAGAATGGCGACAATAAAAAAAAGATTGTCGTCTCGTCGTTTGCAGCGGCGCAGCGGAACCCGAGGGCTCGCGGCGCAACGCGGTAATGCCACGTATAAATAAAGTCAATAAACACACACTGTAAAGTTAGCCGTAAATAAATGCTTCCCTGCTTGTTGTTAGCTCCAAAGCTGCAGTACCTATATGGAATAAATATTTATGATATTGATATTACCGGCCTGAGCAGCCCAATGAGTCCCCGAGTGATAATAAAGCAGCGGATTTCCATGGCCTCACTTGTAAATGTCTGCTGTCACATATGCCGCTGTTGATATCGTAACTTGCCTGTATCGCAGTCCCAGAGTAGCCAAAGGGTTTTAAAGATATGTTTATTCCCGCTCCATTTTTCTAGTGCAATAACAAAATGTGAGTTTGTGTGCAATCCACGGCTGGCAGAACAACACAAACACGTTTATCACGCCGTGGAAAGTTGACGCCTGCTCAGCAATATTTGGGATGTTTTGTTTGTCAATTATGAATGACAAACACTCACTGTGGAACAATGGAGTGTCAATCACAAGATCTGGGCTCCTCCTAAACATGAGTGATAAACTGGTGAGCTGTGGGGTTTTCTTCATGAATAATCAACTTTTTTCTCCCAGTTTTTGTGCAACTCAATTCTAGCTGTCAAACTCCAGGCCGTAGGGCCAAGTCTGTCCTGCCACTTCATTCTAATATGTCCCGCCACTTCATTTTAATATGTGCCGCCACTTAATTTTAATATGTCCCGCCACTTCATTCTAATATGTCCCGCCACTTCATTCTAATATGTCCCGCCACTTCATTTAAATATGTCCCGCCACTTCATTCTAATATGTCCCGCCACTTCATTCTAATATGTCCCGCCACTTCATTCTAATATGTGCCGCCACTTCATTCTAATATGTCCCGCCACTTCATTCTAATATGTGCTGCCACTTCATTCTAATATGTCCCGTCACTTCATTTTAATATGTGCCGCCACTTCATTTTAAATATGTCCCGCCAATTCATTCTAATATGTCCCGCCACTTCATTCTAATATGTCCCGCCACTTCATTCCAATATGTCCCGCCACTTCATTTAAATATGTCCCGCCACTTCATTCTAATATGTCCCGCCACTTCATTCTAATATGTCCCGCCACTTCATTCTAATATGTCCCGCCACTTCATTCTAATATGTCCCGCCACTTCATTTAAATATGTCCCGCCACTTCATTCTAATATGTCCCGCCACTTCATTCTAATATGTCCCGCCACTTCATTTAAATATGTCCCGCCACTTCATTCTAATATGTGCCGCCACTTCATTCTAATATGTCCCGCCACTTCATTCTAATATGTGCTGCCACTTCATTCTAATATGTCCCGTCACTTCATTTTAATATGTGCCGCCACTTCATTTTAAATATGTCCCGCCAATTCATTCTAATATGTCCCGCCACTTCATTTTAATATGTCCCGCCATTTCATTCTAATATGTCCCGCCACTTCATTGTAATATGTGCCGTCATTTCATTCTAATATGTGCCGCCACTTCATTCTAATATATCCCGCCACTTCATTGTAATATGTGCCGCCACTTCATTCTAATATGTGCTGCCACTTCATTCTAATATGTCCAGTCACTTCATTTTAATATGTGCCGCCACTTCATTCTAATATGTGCCGCCACTTCATTTTAAATATGTCCCGCCAATTCATTCTAATATGTCCCGCCACTTAATTTTAATATGTCCCGCCATTTCATTCTAATATGTCCCGCCACTTCATTGTAATATGTGCCGTCATTTCATTCTAATATGTGCCGCCACTTCATTCTAATATGTCCCGCCACTTCATTCTAATATGTCCTGCCACTTCATTCTAATATGTCCTGCCACTTCATTCTAATATGTGCCGCCACTTCATTCTAATATGTCCCGCCACTTCATTCTAATATGTCCTGCCACTTCATTCTAATATGTCCCGCCACTTCATTCTAATATGTCCTGCCACTTCATTCTAATATGTGCCGCCACTTCATTCTAATATGTGCCACCACTTCATTCTAATATGTCCCGCCACTTCATTTTAATATGTCCCACCACTTCATTTTAATATGTCCCGCCACTTCATTCTAGTATGTCCCGCCACTTCATTCTAATATGTCCCGCCACTTCACTCTAATATGTGCCGCCACTTCATTTTAATATGTCCCGCCACTTCATTCTAATATGTCCCGCCACTTCATTCTAATATGTCCCGCCACTTCATTCTAATATGTCCCGCCACTTCATTTTAATATGTCAGATTGACTCTCTTTCTTAACGAGCGCTGACACCATCCAGCGAAAAAAGATTCAACAACAAACACAGCTGAGCTAAAACCCTAAAGTCACATGTCACCTGGCAACAGGCACCGCCTTTTAAAGGCAACGCACACACTCCGCTCTCATGAAACGTCTCTCCACTGCATATGCCATGTATTTGAAATGTTCTATTTTTATTTGTATGCAATAATTACTTTCCCTATAGGAATAAATTGCATTTAAGAAAGAGTAATCCAGTTAGTAATTAAACAACTTTTTGGTAGAGTAACAAGTAACTATAATTAGTTCCTACACTGATACACTAATTATTTCAACCATCACCAGAGTAGCATTAAAAATGTAATTCACAGAAAGTAGATACTGTTTTATAGTACCAATTTGTGCTATTTTTTTAAATTTCAACATATAACAGTTTGTTGCTCCGTCTTCACACATATTTTCACGTCATTTATTTGCAAGATGTTGACCTTCATGTAGCAACGGCGTGGTGCCGCATGTAAACACTATTTATTGAGAAAAAAAAAGGGATTTAATTTGATTCAATGCAGAATTCTCTTTGGGAAGCTTTTCACTGCGAATGACAACAACAACAACAACAAAATACACCGGTGGCAAAGATCCGGTGATGACAGTCAGGGTTAATTGAATAAATAAGAATAAAACGTGATGTTTGCGTACACACAACACTTAGGACTTTTTCTTCCACCCTGATATAACGCTCTTTTTATTCTCGTCACGCCCGAATTTAATTACCATTGAGAACTTGATCATATTTAGTTTGGATATGGCCTAAAATCTTTATCGCAGCGGCCTGCTGCAATAACGAGGTGTACGTCACAATATATTACTTGCTATGTACCGTCTTTTCTGGACCGTAGGGCGCACCGGATTATGATAATAACACAAATAATAGATTGTATTTGTGAAAAGCACTTTACATTGAGTAAACAACCTCAAAGTGCTACAGTGTATTAAAAAATAAAAATAAAAAATACAAATAAGATTTTTTTTTGTCAAAAAGTCGGGATTTTTTCTAAGTGTCAAAAATTCAGAATTTTTTTGGTCAAAAAAGTTGGGATTTTTTGTCTAATTTTCAAAAAATCTGACATTTTTTTGTAAAAAAAGTCGGGATTTTTTCTAAGTGTCAAAATGTCAGATTTTTTTGTCAAAAAATCGGGATTTTTTCTAAGTGTCAAAAATTCAGAATTTTTTTTGTCAAATAGTTGGGATTTTTTGTAAGTGTCAAAAACTCTGGATTTTTTTCCAAGTGCCAAAAAGGCGGAATTTTTTTGTCAAAAAGTCGGGATTTTTTCTAAGTGTCAAAAACTTTAGATTTTTTTCTAAGTGTCAAAAACTTTAGATTTTTTTCTAAGTGTCAAAAAGTCGGAAATTTTTTTGTCAAAAAGTCGGGATTTTTTCTAAGTGTCAAAAACTCTAGATTTTTTTCTAAGTGTCAAAAAGTCGGAATTTTTTTGGTCAAAAAATCTGGATTTTTTTCAAGTGTCAAAAAGTCGGGATTTTTTTTAAGTGTCAAAAATTCTGAATTTTTTTGGTCAAAAAAAGTTGGGATTTTTTGTCTAATTTTCAAAAAATCTGACATTTTTTTGTAAAAAAAATGGGGATTTTTTTTAAGTGTCAAAAAGTCGGGATGTCAAAAAGTCGGGATCTTTTCTAAGTGTCAAAAAGTCGGGATGTCAAAAAGTCTGGATTTTTTCTAAGTGTCAAAATGTCAGATTTTTTTTGGTCAAAAAGTCGGGATTTTTTCTAAGTGTCAAAAATTCTGAATTTTTTTTGTCAAATAAAAGATAAATACAAATAAAAACTAGAACAGCAAAATAGCTAAAACTAGTATGCATTTATCTAAAAAAATGGCTTTTTTAAAAAAAAAAGAAGGGTTTTTAAGCCTTTTTTAAAAGCATCCACAGTCTGTGGTGCCCTCAGGTGGTCAGGGAGAGCGTTCCCACAAACTGGGAGCGGCGGAGCAGAAAGGTGCACCGGAATATAAGGCGCATTAAGGGGGTCATATTAGGATTTTTTTCCAAAATGTAAAACACTTCCTTGTGGTCTACATCAGTGTTTTTCAACCACTGTGCCGCGGCACACTAGTGTGCCGTGAGATACAGTCTGGTGTGCCGTGGGAGATTATCTGATTTCACCTATTTGGGGTAAAAAAAATCCAGTAATTATAGTCTGCAAATGATGTGTTGTTGTTGAGTGTCGGTGCTGTCTAGAGCTCGGAAGAGTAACCGTGTAATACTCTTCCATATCAGTAGGTGGCAGCAGGTAGCTAATTGCTTTGTCGTGATCACAATATGCAGACGACAGCGGGAGGCAGTGGGGGGGGGGGGGGGGGGGGCGTAATGTTGTAACAAATAATATTTCTATTAAATAGGCTTTACTTTGCATTTTATTTAACGTGGGATTATTTTTTGTATTTAGAAATAATAGTACCAACTTTTTTTTTTTTTTTTTTTTTTTTCTCCAACATTTGTGGCACTGGCGTGGCGCCCCCTGATGGACGGCGCCCTTAGCATTTGCCTATACGGCCTATGCCACGGGCCGGCCCTGCGCAGCACATACATATATATACAACATATATCTCCCTTTTTTAACTTTTGTTTTTCTTTCCTTGTAAACGTTACAAAATCACACTGTATATGTGTTGTCTGTCTAATTATAAATAATGCAGACGAGGCGTGTTGGCTGACTTCTTGACGTTTACTTTCACAGCGTGCTCATAATAACCTCATACTTAGCTGACGGGTGGCGACATGCAACAACACTACCGCGCATGCTCGTCACTCCCGTTGCATGCTGGGTAGTGTAGTTGTTATATTCCCTAGCTCATAACATCACATATTTCTCCCTATAAAGAAATAATGTTAACTCAATAAAGTGTATTTCTTTTTTTTAGCTTTAACTTTTCATTTTTTTAGCATTGTAACCACATTTGCAAACAACTTTTCTCTTCATAGAATTTTCTTTCAATAAAGAAATAAAGTGCAAAAATGTCAAAGCATCATAACAAACAGTTATGTCAAATAGCAGCTGATGGGAACATTCGTTTTTAGACAATATGATTTGCCTGAGCGACTAGGAGACACCAAGAGTAACAAGCGGTAGAAAATGGATTAAAAAGGAAAGATTAAAAAAAAAAAAAAAAAAAAAATTAACTTGGGACCTTCTGTGGGCCGGATTTTGGATGCTGGGGGGCCGGATCCGGCCCACGGGCCGTAGTTTGGGGAACCCCTGCCTATAGTGATCACAGAGACAGGTTGTTTTTGTGTTACTGTATATATTTGTTTTTCTGAAAAATCCCACTTAATATACTTTGGGTAACAACAGTCAATATTTATTTTATTTTTTTAGGGGGGGTAACAGTCAATATTTATTTATTTATTAGATTTTATTTTGTTCTTATATAATAAAAGTGAGCTTTTGTTAAACCAAATATTGTGTGGTTTTTTTCCATATACAACAACCTATCTGGACTCCATAAGAGAATCGATAAGGAATCGGTTCGATAAGAGGATTCGGTAATAGGCTCGAACTCGATCATTTCTTATCAAACATCATCCCTACACACACACACACACACACACACACACACACACACACACACACACACACACACACACACACACACACACACACACACACACACACACACACACACACACACACACACACACACACACACACACACCGCAAAATGAGCTAACGTTACGCTAAAAGCGAATTAGCCTTCACCTCAAGCCAGGACTGCGAGCGAGCTGAGCGGCCTTTTATGTTTCTAGAAGGTCAACGGGCTCATCGTGATGTTACTAGTACAAACCCCGTTTCCATATGAGTTGGGAAATGGTGTTAGATGTAAATATAAACGGAATACAATGATTTGCAAATCCTTTTCAAGCCATATTCAGTTGAATGCACTACAAAGACAACATATTTCATGTTCAAAATCATAAACTTTTTTTTTTTTTTGCAAATAATAATGAACTTGGAATTTCATGGCTGCAACACGTGCCAAAGTAGTTGGGAAAGGGCATGTTCACCACTGTGTTACATGGCCTTTCCTTTTAACAACACTCAGTAAAGGTTTGGGAACTGAGGAGACACATTTTTGAAGCTTCTCAGGTGGAATTCTTTCCCATTCTTGCTTGATGTACAGCTTAAGTTGTTCAACAGTCCGGGGGTCTCTCTTCTGCTATTTTAGGCTTCATAATGCGCCACACATTTTCAATGTCTGGACTAAAGGCAGGCCAGTCTAGTACCTGCACTCTTTTACTATGAAGCCACGTTGATGTAACACGTGGCTTGGCATTGTCTTGCTGAAATAAGCAGGGGCGTCCATGGTAACGTTGCTTGGATGGCAACATATGTTGCTCCAAAACCTGTATGTACCTTTCAGCATTAATGGTGCCTTCACAGATGTGTAAGTTACCCATGTCTTGGCCACTAATACACCCCCATACCATCACACATGCTGCCTTTTACACTTTGCGCCTAGAACAATCCGTATGGTTTTTTTCCTCTTTGGTCCGGAGGACACGACGTCCACAGTTTCCAAAAAAAATTTGAAATGTGGACTCGTCAGACCACAGAACACTTTTCCACTTTGTGTCAGTCCATCTTAGATGAGCTCAGGCCCAGCGAAGCCGACGGCGTTTCTGGGTGTTGTTGATAAACGGTTTTTCGCCTTGCATAGGAGAGTTTTAACTTGCACTTACAGATGTAGCGACCAACTGTAGTTACTGACAGTGGGTTTCTGAAGTGTTCCTGAGCCCATGTGGTGATATCCTTTACACACGGATGTGGCTTGTTGGTGCAGTACAGCCTGAGGGATGGAAGGTCACGGGCTTAGCTGCTTACGTGCAGTGATTTCTCCAGATTCTCTGAACCCTTTGATGATATTACGGAGCGTAGATGGTGAAATCCCTAAATTCCTTGCAATAGCTGCTTGAGAAAGGTTTTTCTTAAACTGTTCAACAATTTGCTCAGGCATTTGTTGACAAAGTGGTGACCCTCGCCCCGTCCTTGTTTGTGAATGACTGAGCATTTCATGGAATCTACTTTTATACCCAATCATGGCACCCACCTGTTCCCAATTTGCCTGTTCACCTGTGGGATGTTCCAAATAAGTGTTTGATGAGCATTCCTCAACTTTATCAGTATTTATTGCCACCTTTCCCAACTTCTTTGTCACGTGTTGCTGCCGTCAAATTCTAAAGTTAATGATTATTTGCACAAAAAAAAAAAGTTGATCAGTTTGAACATCAAATATGTTGTCTTTGTAGCATATTCAACTGAATATGGGTTGAAAAGGATTTGCAAATCATTGTATTCCATTTATATTTACATCTAACACAATTTCTCAACTATGGAAACGGGGTTTGTAGTTGACTGGGAGGTGTTTATTATCATTTGGGGAAATTCCGCGGCCTGATGCTTACCTGCTAAACGCTAAGCACTGACTACATGCGCTCTGAATACGCACTGCTGATTGGCTGTTTGTAACCAATCAGATGGTTGTGTGGGTGGGACAATGCTGGGTGTTGTGTAGAGGACTGACAGAGACAGAGGCAGAAGGAAGCTACTTAATATGTCCGTGTGGAAACTCGTTCAGTACACCTCCGAACCAAACCGAAACCCCCGTACCGAAACGGTTCAATACAAATACACGTACCGTTACACCCCTAGTATCCACAATAGATACTGAAACATCTTATATTAGAGAGAAGCACACCTCTACAAACTGTAAATCATCTTTTTTTTATAATCTCTTTACCCATTTATCACAAACTGAAACTGAACTGAACATTTTAGGTGATGTGAACAGATTGCGGTGTACATGCTGCTGCTTATTTTAAGTGGGGAACATATTTGCTCACAATATGAAATGGAACTCTAAAAAAAAGGTGCGTACGTCGCTCACATTTCCCAGTAACTCTCGTTCTAAACGTACAAGAAGTGACAACATAATGGTAGACGCCAAACTATAAGGAGGTGCTGACACAAATGAATGCTAAAAAGGTGTTAATCTGGCGTGCGCACGGCGGCACAGAACACCTTAAAGACATGTTTTCATTTTGCCAGCAACTCATTATCACTTATCGTCCTGGGAAATACACACTGGAAATACTTTCCCATCGCAGGTGCCAATGATACCCAATTAAGTCCACTTATCCCAGTAATTATCTGCACTTAAGAGAGTCCGCTGAAAGCTCAAAGGGTGAATTTCCTCAACGCTTGCGTGTCATCATTCTCCCAATTATTTACAGGCGTGCAGACAACACCCAGTTGTGACAGCACATCACGTACTTACTGTCCTCGTCAGCAATTAGCTGGTTTGGAGGGTGTTGTTTTTAAACCAGCCGCCTCTGTTTGATCGACACGCTCGCATTTACTGTGTTGTCGTGCTTTTGCTGATATAAATATGCTTTGCTGACCCAATTCAATGATATCGATGTTGCAACATGATGAAGTTCTACACCTCTGCCAACTACAAAACACCGTTGTTAATAGGGATGATTCTTATTCATACAAATTCTACACATACAAACCCCGTTTCCATATGAGTTGGGAAATTGTGTTAGATGTAAATATAAACGGAATACAATGATTTGCAAATCATTTTCAACCCATATTCAATTGAATATGCTACAAAGACAACATATGTGATGTTCAAATTGATAAACTTTTTTTTTTTTACAAACAGCCAATCAGCAGTGCGTATTCAGAGCGCATGCAGTCAGTGCTTAGCGTTTAGCAGGTAATCATCAGGCCGCGGGATTTCCCCCAAATGATAATAAACACCTGCCAGTCAACTACAAACCCCGTTTCCATAGTTGAGAAATTGTGTTAGATGTAAATATAAACGGAATACAATGATTTGCTAATCATTTTCAACCCATATTCAATTGAATATGCTACAAAGACAACATATGTGATGTTCAAATTGATAAACATTTTTTTTTTTTTTGCAAATAATCATTAACTTTAGAATTTGATGGCAGCAACACGTGACAAAGAAGTTGGGAAAGGTGGCAATAAATACTGATAAAGTTGAGGAATGCTCGTCAAACACTTATTTGGAACATCCCACAGGTGAACAGGCAAATTGGGAACAGGTGGGTGCCATGATTGGGTATAAAAGTAGATTCCATGAAATGCTCAGTCATTCACAAACAAGGACGGGACAAGGGGTCACCACTTTGTCAACAAATGCGTGAGCAAATTGTTTAAGAACAACATTTCTCAACCAGCTATTGCAAGGAATTTATGGATTTCACCATCTACGCTCTGTAATATCATCAAAGGGTTCAGAGAATCTGGAGAAATCACTGCACGTAAGCAGCTAAGCCCGTGACCTTCCATCCCTCAGGTGGTACTGCATCCAAAATCGACATCATTGTGTAAAGGATATCAATACATGTGCTCAGGAACACTTCAGGAAACCACTGTCAGTAACTACAGTTAGTCGCTACATCTGTAAGTGCACGTTAAAACTCTACTATGCAAAGCGAAAGCCATTTATCAACAACACCCAGAAACGCCGCCGGCTTCGCTGGGCCAGAGCTCATCTAAGATGGACTGATGCAAAGTGGAAAAGTGTTCTGTGGTCTGACGAGTCCACATTTCAAATTTTTTTTGGAAACTGTGGACGTCGTGTCCTCCGGACCAAAAGAGGAAAAGAACCATCCGGATTGTTGTAGGCGCAAAGTGTAAAAGGCAGCATGTGTGATGGTATGGGGGTGTATTAGTGCCCAAGACATGGGTAACTTACACATCTGTGAAGGCACCATTTATGCTGAAAGGTACATACAGCTTTTGGAGCAACATATGTTGCCATCCAAGCTACGTTACCATGGACGACATCTATTAATTAATTTATTCATTTATTTATTCATTAATTTAATAATTTAGTCGTTTGTTTATTTATATGTATAATTATTTATTTAGTTGTTTATTCATTCATTTATTTAATGTATTTATTTATTATTTATTTATTTGTTTGTTTATTTGTTTAGTAATTTATTTCTTTATTAATTTATTCATTCATTTATTTATTTGTTCACTTATTTATTTATTCATCAATTTATGTATTTAGTCATTTATTCTTTCAATTACTTCATTTATTCATTCATTTATTTATGTGTTTTTTTATTCAGTAATCTATTTATTCATTTACTTGTTTATTTATTTATTTATTCATTTAAATGTTAATGTATTTATTAATTAAGCTATAAATTAATGTATTCATTTATGTATGTATTCATTTATTTGTCGTATTTATTATTTAATCTATTAATTAATTTATTAATTTATTTATTCATCAATTTATGTATTTAGTCATTTATTCTTTCAATTACTTTATTTATTCATTCATTTATTTATGTGTTTTTTATTCAGTAATCTATTTATTCATTTACTTGTTTATTTATTTATTCATTTAAATGTTAATGTATTTATTAATTAAGCTATAAATTAATGTATTCATTTATGTATTTATTCATTTATTTTTGTATTTATTATTTAATCTATTAATTAATTTATTAATTTATTTATTCATCAATTTATGTATTTAGTCATTTATTCTTTCAATTACTTTATTTATTCATTTGTTTATTTATGTGGTTTTTTTATTTAGTAATCTATATATTCATTTAGTTGTTTATTTATTAATTCATTTATGTGTTAATGTATTTATTAATTAATCTATAAATTAATGTATTCATTTATGTATACATTCATTTATTTTTCTTATTTATTAAATCATCTATTAATTAATGCATTCATTTATTTTGATAATTTAGTCGTTTATTTATGTATATGTTTGATTATTTATTTAGTCGTTTATTTATTTAGTTGTTTATTCATTCATTTATTTAATGTATTTATTTACGATTTATTTGTGTGTGTGTTTATTTAGTCATTCATTTCTTTATTAATTCATTCATTCATTTATTTATACGTTTATTTATTTAGTCATTTATTTCTTCATTTGGTTGTTGATATGTTCATTCATTTATGTATTAATTAATTAATTAATCCATGCTTTAATGTATTCATTTATTTATTAATTCATCTGTTGATTAATTTATTCATGTATTTATTCATTCATTTATTATTGTATTAATTAATCTATTAATTAATTAATTAATTCATTCATTTATTTTATTAATTTAGTTATTCATATATTTGTTCATTTATTTATATGTTTACTTGTTTATTTACTTAGTTGTTTATGTATTCATTCATGTGTGTATGTATGTATGTATGTATGTATGTATGTATGTATGTATGTATGTATGTATGTATGTATGTATGTATGTATGTATGTATTTATTTATTTATTTATTCATTCATTTATTCAAGTAATTATTAATGTATGCGTACAAAGCAACCCCAACGTGCCACCGAGCTAAAGACTTGTGTAATGTCCCCCCTAATACTCTTACTTGAGTACCATTTCCAGCTACTCTAGCCCGCTCCGGTTATCTGGGTTGCCATGGTTACGCCCCAGCGTGTCCAAACACGGGGGCCTGCGAGTCCTCCTCTGCGTGTGGCCATGTCAGCGTTAAAAC